>NW_010922730.1:0-4267 GCF_000633955.1 Camelina sativa | reverse complement strand
AGCTGTACATCATTGTTAATAGGCAAGGGTAACATATTCACTTACATGGTATCAGAGCTAAAGATCTGATCCAATTCTCTTCAATTTCTCTTCTCCGTTTCTGTCTTTCTTTCTTCTTTCTTCTCTAAATGGCTGCTGCCAACAATAACATCGAAAGATGTTTTGGTGTGACCAACATCAAACATCACATTCCGCTCATTCTTGATCTTGAAGACCACAATTATGATGCCTGGAGAGAGTTATTTCAAACTCACTGCATGACGTTTGACGTCTCTGGCCACATCGATGGTACTCTTCTTCCCACCGGTGCTGCTGACACTGCATGGTACAAACGCGACGGCCTTGTCAAACTCTGGATCTATGGCACTCTTGCTCCTCCTCTGTTTCGCTCATCTTTCAAAACTGGCGGATCTGCTCGTGACATTTGGCTTCGCGTGGAGAATCAGTTCCGCAACAATAAGGAGGCCCGTGCTATCCAGCTTGACAATGAGTTACGCACAATGGAGATCGGAGATCTGTCCATTCGTGACTATTGCCAGAAGATCAAGTCCGTTGCTGATCTCCTAGCCAACATCGATGCTGCTGTCAATGAACGCACCTTGGTGATGTATCTTCTCAATGGTTTGAACGACAAATTCGATAACATTCTCAATGTTATCAAACACAAAGAACCCTTCCCGTCCTTCGACGTTGCCAAGTCCATGCTCGAACTCGAGTAGAATCGACTCAAGAAGGTGCCTCGTTTGTCTGCTGCTCACAATGACCACTCCTCTTCCTCCACGGCTCTCACCGTCACCACATCTCCTCAACACTCTGTCTCCAATCGCGGGCGGTTCAACAACCACATTAACAACAACAACAACAGGGGCAAACGGTTTAACAACCGTGGCAGAGGTGGCCGTGGTAACAACACCGGCTCTCATCGTTCGTCGTGGGGCTCACAATGGGGTTCACAACCTTATTGGCCATCTCCTCCACCCTACTGGCCTCAGTACCCTCCCTGGACTCAGCTGCCTCAAGGTCGCTTTCCCCAGTCTGCGTCACCTTTGCACCCGCATCCACCTCAAGCCAACTTTGTGGAATTTCAGCAGCCGATGCAGTCCTACGTAACAGAGTCTCTCAATGACCCTTCTGCATCCGATTGGTTCATGGACACTGGTGCCACCGCACATCTCACACCCACTGCAGGTATCCTCAACTCCTCTCTTAATCATAGTACCGCTAATTCTGTCGTTGTTGGTAATGGTTTGTCCATTCCTATCACTTCCTCTGGTAACTCCACCATTCAAACCTAAACCAAACCTCTTCTTCTCAAAAATGTTCTTGTAGCACCCCAAATTGTCAAAAACCTCATCTATGTTCGCCAGTTTACAAAAGATAATTGGTGCTCTGTTGATTTTGACCCTTTTGGTTTCACTGTGAAGGATCTTCCAACTCGGACACCGCTGCTCCGCTGTGAAAGCTCCGGTGATCTCTACTTTTTACCTGCTTCTTTCAATAAGACACCGAACTCTTCTCCAACAGCTCTTCTGGCTTCAACCCCCGAGCTCTGGCATAAGATACTCGGCCATGTTCACAATTCTTCCCTTGCTTCTATTTTTAATTCAAATCCTTCTCTTTGTACTAAAGGACAAGTTCCTCTTTCTTGTGAACCCTGCATTTTGGGGAAATCAATAAAACAACCGTTTTTTACTTCCCACACTCAAGTTCACAAACCATTTGAAATTATTCACTCTGACCTGTGGACATCTCCATTACCAAGTATAAGTGGCATTCGATACTATGTCCTGTTTCTTGATCACTACTCTCACTACTTATGGGTCTATCCTCTTAGACGCAAAAGTGAAGTTTTCTCCAAATTTCTTCACTTCACTGCATATATCGAGAATCAGTTTCATACCAAAATACAAACTTTCCAATGTGACAATGGAGGTGAGTACAACAATGCTTAGTTTCAAAGCTATTTTGCCACTCATGGAATCAATGTTCGCTTTTCATGTCCTCATACCTCTCAACAAAATGGGAAGTCTGAACGGATGATTCGAACTATCAATAATGCGACGGATGATTCGAACTATCAATAATGCGATTCGAACTCTCTTGTTCCAAGCTCACTTAGCACCTTCCTACTGGGTTGAAGCGTTACATGTTGCTGTTCATGTTCTCAACATCACCCCATCAAAATCTATCCAAAACCAAATCCCTTATACTCTTCTGTTTCAAAAGAAACCTTCCTATGAACACTTAAGAGTCTTCGGTTGTTTGTGCTTCCCAAACATTCACCACTCGAACCTCGCCAAACTCTCACCTCGCTCGACACCTTGCCTCTTTCTTGGTTATCCAACTCAACATCGCGGCTATAGATGTCTCAATCTTAAAACCAGAAAGATCATCATCTCGCATCATGTTGTGTTTGATGAGACAAAGTTCCCTGCCGCTGAGCCTATCACATCCTCTGTATCATACACGTTTCTTGATGACAGTGATGATCCCGCTCCTCAGCTCCATTCGATTCTTCAAACACCTTTCCCCACTCCACCACAACCTCCACTTACAGACCATGTCCCTACGTTCACTCGTCCTGTACCTGTACCACGCCACAATATGACTACTCGGTCCAAGGCTGGTATCTCCAAACCAAAACAGGTTCTTTCTCTCCTCACAAACACAAAATCTCCACTGCCAAAAAGTCACTTACACGCCTTATCTGATCCAAACTGGAACCCAGCAATGACGGATGAGGTAGGTGCTATGATTAAGACTAGAACTTGGGATTTGGTAACAAGACCCCCTAATGTTAACATTGTGCGTTCCATGTGGCTTTTAAGCATAAATATAATGTAGATGGAGTTCTAAATCGACACAAGGCTCGTTTAGTCGCAAATGGGAAGTCTCAAGAGAAGGGGCTTGACTACAATGAAACGTTTAGCCCAGTGGTAAAGCCTGCAACCATCTGAACTGTACTCAATGTTGGTGTTGCACTTAATTGGCCCATTCAACAACTTGATGTCAAAAATGCCTTCTTCCAAGGTGATCTCCAAGAAACAGTTTACATGCATCAGCCACCTGGTTTTGTTGACAAGAGTAGACCATCTTATGTTTGCAAGCTCAACAAAGCTATCTACGGCCTGAAACAAGCGCCCCGCGCATGGAACTCTCGCTTCTCAAGCTATCTCAAGCTCATGGGTTTTGTAGAAAGCCGCGCTGACTCCTCTCTTTTCATCTTTAAACGAGGCCGTGATTGTGCTTACTTACTGCTTTATGTCGATGACATTCTCTTAACAGCTTCGTCCACACTCCTCATTCAAAAGATCATCTCCAAACTGCAAACAGAGTTCCCAATGACTGACATGGGCAAGCTCCATCACTTTCTTGGCGTCAAAGCTGATTTCAATGCCACAGGTCTATTTCTCAATCAATCTACCTATGCGCAGGACATCATCACTCGAGCTGGTATGGAAGGTTGCAAACCGCTTGCAACACCGGTTGATCTCCAGTCCAAACTCTCCATTGATGCTGGTGAACCAATTGACAATCCCACTTACTATCGCCGCTTAGCCGGTGCTTTGCAGTACTGACATTTACGCGACCGGATATATCATACACTGTCCATCAAGTCTGCCTCTACATGCACCAGCCACGGGTACCTCATCTTCACGCACTTAAACGCGTTATTCGGTATTTGCAGGGCACCCTCCACTATGGACTTCAGATGACACGCGGACGCATTGACACACTCACCACTTACTCTGATGCTGACTGGGCCGGTTGTCCTGACACCCACCGCTCCACCTCCGGTTATTTCGTCTTCCTAGGTCCGAACCTTGTCTCCTGGTCTGCTAAGCGGCAACCGACGCCGTCACGCTCCAGCACTGAAGCTGAATACAAAGGTATTGCCAACACCGTCGCTGAACTCACCTGGTTACGTAACTTGTTACTTGAGATACACCGTCCGATATCCTCTGCTTCCATCGTCTACTGCGACAACGTCAGCTCTATTTACCTCTCCACAAATCCCATCCAGCATCAACGCACAAAACACATTGAACTGGACATACACTTTGTTCGTGATAAGGTAGCCATTGGTGAAGTCAAGGTCTTCCATGTTCCAACCTCTCTCCAATATGCTGATATCTTCACCAAAGGACTTCCAACAACACTGCATCAGGAATTTCGTTCCAGCCTCACCGTTCGACGAGCCGACGCTGCGACTGCGGGGGGTGTTAGGAATGAGATATACTCTATTCCATATTTAGTTTATCTTGTT
>NW_010922729.1:0-4279 GCF_000633955.1 Camelina sativa | reverse complement strand
AAAGCTTCAACTTCAGTATGTAATGGAGATAGACTTCGCCGGAAATTATTTGTTATATACGTAACGTAACTGGTCATTATGTTCTATATGATATAATGAATAAATTTGTATGAATAGATATTTATTTTAAAAATTATTAATTAGCATCTGATTATAAAAAAAATAAACACCACATCCACATATAAATAATAAATTTATCACAATATGATATGATTTAACAAGATATATTTATAAATTTAATGATATAAATTTTATTTATCATGCTAATTTAATAGGTAACTATCTAATTTATAAGATACTTTTATCCATATATTTGATGAACAATGTTGTCAAAATTAAACAAATACTACATTACTTTGATATCTATTTCGTTAAACATGTTTCCAAAAAAGAGGGTTTCAACTCTTGAAAAAAGATTTTGTTTACTGGAAGAATTACTGTATCTTGCCGGATTCTGCCAAGATTTTTCTGTTTCCCACTAAATATTCACAAAATATTTGAAGATTCGGGTGCTAGTTTAACCTAATTTCGAGTTTTTCAAGCCGCTGTCGTCAGAATTCTGGTTTTTTGTCTTCTGTTTCAGACTTCAGAGGTATGGTAATTCCTAGTGGTACCAGATGGAGTATAAATTAGACAAAACCTTACAAGATATGCTGATAGATGATGACAAACCGATTGTTCTTCAAAACTTACCTCAATTCAGTTCGAGTGTACGAAATGAATGCAGCATCATTGGGCGACTTCTGTGTCCGGAGAACCAAAAGCTATCTCGATTGATTCATGAGATGTCTCGTTTGTGGCGAGTGTACAACAGAGCGCGAGGTATAGCTTTACCAAATGATAGGCTCCAGTTTATTTTTGACTCTGAAGCTGAGCTCTCAACAATTCTGGAAGCGGGTGCGTGGAATTTTAATGATTGGAGCATTACGTTGGAAAGATGGGTAGAAAAATCTCCAGATGATTATCTCAAGATTCTACCAATCTGGATCCGACTACGTAACCTACCAGTGAATCATCATACTGCGGAGGCGATTAGAGAAATCGCTTCACATATTGGACAAGTTACTCATGTGGCTTTTGATCCTTTAAAACCTATGAGCAAAGGTTATGTTCGTGTACAGATTCTTTTCAATGTCTGTAAACCACTGAAGAATTCTAGAGACCTACAGATTCCATCAAGAGAGATTGTTAAGATTGGAATAGAGTATGAAAGGATCAGATGCAGATGCTATAAATGCCAGCGATTAACTCATGACAAGGACCAGTGTCCTCTGAATCGCTCAAACCGGCAAGTGGTTGCTACGGGAGGGGTGAAACAAGCGTCTGTAATCCCGGTTAGGCTGTTACCACGAATATGAAAGAATGATCCGTTATTTGGAGTTTTAACTGATGAGGATGTGGGGATCGATCCAGTTTCGGGAAAGCCAAAAATTGCTAAAGCAGTTATTGATGAGATGAGACAATACCTGTCAGTGGCGGATCCATCACTAAAGAAGATACATATTGAGAGAGTTCGTCAATCAGTTTGGGACCTGGCGAACGACTCTACTGGTCAGAGGACTCTGTTAAGACTGGAAGCTCCACCAACATTCACAACGAATGTCGACAAAGGCAAAGGGTTAGTTTTTTTTATTTTGAAGGTGCTACATCTATTTCTTCACTATCACAAAGGCATTCTGTGCCAGCCATGAAAACTGGAAAGGTCTTCTCACGTATCTCTGAGGAGGTACATTCACCGTCGGATTCCTCTACTTCTGCTCCTACTGTAGCCTTTGGTTCTATGGATCTTAGACCAAGCTTTTCAGCTTGTTCTACAGGAATCAAAACTACCAATGGTAAGAAACAACGAAGACCAAACCAGTCGAAACGGCGAGCTCAGGCTTTGAAGGACAACTCTGGTACTAGGCAGGTCAATCAATTACTGGAAGAAGAAGAAGGGATTACATCCAAGAGGAAAGCTACGGGTGAAGCTTTAATATCATCCAAATATGCCAAATGTGCGTGCACATTTAAAGGTGGTTCCGAGAGAGGAACCGCCAAATCCCCAATGAGTTTTATGAGCTAGAATTGCCAGGGGTTGGGGGCACCTTGATAATTCCTACTCTACGGGAGATGCGTCGTGAACATTTCCCGGATTTTCTATTCCTCCTGGAGACTAAAAACTCCAGTTCTCACGTCAGCAATGTGCAGCGGTCGTTGGGATATGAGCACGCACACATTGTTGATCCTGTTGGTTTAAGTGGTGGTTTAGCCTTATTCTGGAAGGGAGTTTATGAGGTTGAGATCATTAGCTCAGACCAACGCATCATTGATACAAAAGTTAAACTGGGATCGCTCAGCTTTTTCATCACTTGCGTTTATGGGGATCAAGTTGTTCAACATCGACAAGTTGTGTGGGACAGGTTGGTAAACATTGGTACATTCATAGATTCTCTTTGGCTAGTTGTAGGAGACTTGAATGAGATCTTCAACAATTCTGAGAAACTTGGTGGACCAACACGGGCAGAGTCAACATTCTTTCCATTTAGGAACATGATTAGTGATTGTCGCTTACGGGAAGGATCTGAGTTTTGGAAACAAGTTTTCCTGGGCTTGGGAACGTAACAAGATGTGGGTACAATGTCGGTTAGATAGAGCATTAGGGAATACAGCATGGTTTCAGATGTTTCCGAGAGTCCAAGCTGAATACCTGGAGAGAGTTGGCTCCGATCATAGGCCCCTCTTTCTACGATTTGTGAATGAGAATATGTTGAGAAAGGGGAGGTTTATTTTTAACAAGCGATGGATATCTAAACCGGGTTTTGCTGATATTGTTAAAGAAGGTTGTAATAAAGAAGAAGAGACAGGACAACTGTCACTGATGAGTAGAGTTGCAAAGTGCAGGCGGTCAATCTCTTTATGGAAGAGATCTTCAAATCAAAATTCTAAGGAAAGTCTATCTATGTTGCAGTCCAAACTGGATGATGAGCGAGCTAAACTTCAGTCGGACCTTCAGCTTATGAAGGATCTACAGTGGGAGTTAGCAGAAGCTTTTAGGGAAGAGGAACTTTTTTGGAAGCAACAGAGCAAGGAGAAATGGGCTCGAGAAGGGTACCGTAATACTCGGTTCTTTCATGGCAGTGTCCAAAGGAGGAGAGCGCAAAATAGAATATTATCTCTCTTTGATTCTATTGGTGTAGAGCAGTTTACAGAAGGGTCGAAAGGGGAGGTTGCAGTAGAGTACTTCAGGCAAATGTTTTCTTCTACTAATCCTTCTGTTGTTTCTGAAGCCTTGGATGGGCTATCGTCGAGGGTAACAGATCAGATGAACTTAGCGTTAACCAAAGCTGTGTCGGGAGAGGAAATTAAAATAGCAGCATTTAGTATTAGAGGAGATAGTACGCCGGGAGCGGATGGTATGTCAGCTCATTTCTACCAGGCTTATTGGGATGTTATCGGACCACATGTTATCACAGAGGTTCAAAAGTTTTCTGAATCTGGTACTCTGCCACCAGAATGGAATTTCACACAGTTATGCTTACTTCCCAAGAAACCGAATCCGTCTAGGATGACTGATCTGCAGCCTATTAGTCTATGCTCTGTAGTGTATAAGATTGTCTCCATGGTTTTATGTCAGCGACTGAAGCGGTTCCTTCCTGAGATTGTTTCGGAAACACAGGGAGCCTTTGTTTCTGGGAGACTGATCTCGGATAACATTTTGCTTGCTCATCGGATGATACATGCGCTACGAACTAATCCACACTGTGATGAGGATTTTCTGGCCATCAAAAGAGATATGTCGAAGGCATATCACAGAGTAGAGTGGAATTTTCTAGAGGAATTACTCATTAAACTTGGTTTTGCTATTCAATGGGTTCAATGGATTATGAGTTGTGTCAGGTCGGTTTCATTCTCAGTGTTGATTGTGCTCCTCATGGACTTATTCAACCAGAGAGGGGGATTAGGCAGGGTGTTCCTTTATCACCATTCCTTTTCATCCTATGCACAGACGCATTAGTTCACATTATGAACAAAGCAGAGTCGGATGGTCGGTTAGTAGGAATGAGACTCACTCCCTCTTGTCCTTCTATTCAAAATTTGCTCTTCGCAGATGATAGTTTGTTTCTCTTAGCCATGGGCATTCGGGTACTCGGGTGGGGTTCGGGTAGGAACCGATCGGGTTCGGGTTTCTCAGGTAGAGGAGTTTAGGACCCAATAGGGTAAACAGAAAATATCAGTTCGGGTTCGGTTCAGGTCTTATCGGGTTCGGGTCGGTTCGGGTCTAAAATTTCAGAACCTA
>NW_010922728.1:0-4281 GCF_000633955.1 Camelina sativa | reverse complement strand
TAATGCACCGGATCCCATCAGAACTCCGCGGTCAAGCGTGCTTGGGCAAGAGTATTACTAGGATGGGTGACCTCTCGGGACGTCCTCGTGTTGCATCCCTCCCCCCCCTTTTTTTCTTTTTTTGATTGTTTCGCAAGACTGTAGTACATAGAGAACGTCGTAACTTTCAGACCGTGAGGAACCACGCAACCTGGGATATACTAACGGATGCGATCATACCAGCACTAATGCACCGGATCCCATCAGAACTCCGCGGTCAAGCGTGCTTGGGCAAGAGTATTACTAGGATGAGTGACCTCTCGGGACGTCCTCGTGTTGCATCCCTCCCCCCCCTTTTTTTCTTTTTTTGATTGTTTCGCAAGACTGTAGTACATAGAGAACGTCGTAACTTTCAGACCGTGAGGAACCACGCAACCTGGGATATACTAACGGATGCGATCATACCAGCACTAATGCACCGGATCCCATCAGAACTCCGCGGTCAAGCGTGCTTGGGCAAGAGTATTACTAGGATGAGTGACCTCTCGGGACGTCCTCGTGTTGCATCCCTCCCCCCCCTTTTTTTCTTTTTTTGATTGTTTCGCAAGACTGTAGTACATAGAGAACGTCGTAACTTTCAGACCGTGAGGAACCACGCAACCTGGGATATACTAACGGATGCGATCATACCAGCACTAATGCACCGGATCCCATCAGAACTCCGCGGTCAAGCGTGCTTGGGCAAGAGTATTACTAGGATGAGTGACCTCTCGGGACGTCCTCGTGTTGCATCCCTCCCCCCCCTTTTTTTCTTTTTTTGATTGTTTCGCAAGACTGTAGTACATAGAGAACGTCGTAACTTTCAGACCGTGAGGAACCACGCAACCTGGGATATACTAACGGATGCGATCATACCAGCACTAATGCACCGGATCCCATCAGAACTCCGCGGTCAAGCGTGCTTGGGCAAGAGTATTACTAGGATGAGTGACCTCTCGGGACGTCCTCGTGTTGCATCCCTCCCCCCCCTTTTTTTCTTTTTTTGATTGTTTCGCAAGACTGTAGTACATAGAGAACGTCGTAACTTTCAGACCGTGAGGAACCACGCAACCTGGGATATACTAACGGATGCGATCATACCAGCACTAATGCACCGGATCCCATCAGAACTCCGCGGTCAAGCGTGCTTGGGCAAGAGTATTACTAGGATGAGTGACCTCTCGGGACGTCCTCGTGTTGCATCCCTCCCCCCCCTTTTTTTCTTTTTTTGATTGTTTCGCAAGACTGTAGTACATAGAGAACGTCGTAACTTTCAGACCGTGAGGAACCACGCAACCTGGGATATACTAACGGATGCGATCATACCAGCACTAATGCACCGGATCCCATCAGAACTCCGCGGTCAAGCGTGCTTGGGCAAGAGTATTACTAGGATGAGTGACCTCTCGGGACGTCCTCGTGTTGCATCCCTCCCCCCCCTTTTTTTCTTTTTTTGATTGTTTCGCAAGACTGTAGTACATAGAGAACGTCGTAACTTTCAGACCGTGAGGAACCACGCAACCTGGGATATACTAACGGATGCGATCATACCAGCACTAATGCACCGGATCCCATCAGAACTCCGCGGTCAAGCGTGCTTGGGCAAGAGTATTACTAGGATGAGTGACCTCTCGGGACGTCCTCGTGTTGCATCCCTCCCCCCCCTTTTTTTCTTTTTTTGATTGTTTCGCAAGACTGTAGTACATAGAGAACGTCGTAACTTTCAGACCGTGAGGAACCACGCAACCTGGGATATACTAACGGATGCGATCATACCAGCACTAATGCACCGGATCCCATCAGAACTCCGCGGTCAAGCGTGCTTGGGCAAGAGTATTACTAGGATGAGTGACCTCTCGGGACGTCCTCGTGTTGCATCCCTCCCCCCCCTTTTTTTCTTTTTTTGATTGTTTCGCAAGACTGTAGTACATAGAGAACGTCGTAACTTTCAGACCGTGAGGAACCACGCAACCTGGGATATACTAACGGATGCGATCATACCAGCACTAATGCACCGGATCCCATCAGAACTCCGCGGTCAAGCGTGCTTGGGCAAGAGTATTACTAGGATGAGTGACCTCTCGGGACGTCCTCGTGTTGCATCCCTCCCCCCCCTTTTTTTCTTTTTTTGATTGTTTCGCAAGACTGTAGTACATAGAGAACGTCGTAACTTTCAGACCGTGAGGAACCACGCAACCTGGGATATACTAACGGATGCGATCATACCAGCACTAATGCACCGGATCCCATCAGAACTCCGCGGTCAAGCGTGCTTGGGCAAGAGTATTACTAGGATGAGTGACCTCTCGGGACGTCCTCGTGTTGCATCCCTCCCCCCCCTTTTTTTCTTTTTTTGATTGTTTCGCAAGACTGTAGTACATAGAGAACGTCGTAACTTTCAGACCGTGAGGAACCACGCAACCTGGGATATACTAACGGATGCGATCATACCAGCACTAATGCACCGGATCCCATCAGAACTCCGCGGTCAAGCGTGCTTGGGCAAGAGTATTACTAGGATGAGTGACCTCTCGGGACGTCCTCGTGTTGCATCCCTCCCCCCCCTTTTTTTCTTTTTTTGATTGTTTCGCAAGACTGTAGTACATAGAGAACGTCGTAACTTTCAGACCGTGAGGAACCACGCAACCTGGGATATACTAACGGATGCGATCATACCAGCACTAATGCACCGGATCCCATCAGAACTCCGCGGTCAAGCGTGCTTGGGCAAGAGTATTACTAGGATGAGTGACCTCTCGGGACGTCCTCGTGTTGCATCCCTCCCCCCCCTTTTTTTCTTTTTTTGATTGTTTCGCAAGACTGTAGTACATAGAGAACGTCGTAACTTTCAGACCGTGAGGAACCACGCAACCTGGGATATACTAACGGATGCGATCATACCAGCACTAATGCACCGGATCCCATCAGAACTCCGCGGTCAAGCGTGCTTGGGCAAGAGTATTACTAGGATGAGTGACCTCTCGGGACGTCCTCGTGTTGCATCCCTCCCCCCCCTTTTTTTCTTTTTTTGATTGTTTCGCAAGACTGTAGTACATAGAGAACGTCGTAACTTTCAGACCGTGAGGAACCACGCAACCTGGGATATACTAACGGATGCGATCATACCAGCACTAATGCACCGGATCCCATCAGAACTCCGCGGTCAAGCGTGCTTGGGCAAGAGTATTACTAGGATGAGTGACCTCTCGGGACGTCCTCGTGTTGCATCCCTCCCCCCCCTTTTTTTCTTTTTTTGATTGTTTCGCAAGACTGTAGTACATAGAGAACGTCGTAACTTTCAGACCGTGAGGAACCACGCAACCTGGGATATACTAACGGATGCGATCATACCAGCACTAATGCACCGGATCCCATCAGAACTCCGCGGTCAAGCGTGCTTGGGCAAGAGTATTACTAGGATGAGTGACCTCTCGGGACGTCCTCGTGTTGCATCCCTCCCCCCCCTTTTTTTCTTTTTTTGATTGTTTCGCAAGACTGTAGTACATAGAGAACGTCGTAACTTTCAGACCGTGAGGAACCACGCAACCTGGGATATACTAACGGATGCGATCATACCAGCACTAATGCACCGGATCCCATCAGAACTCCGCGGTCAAGCGTGCTTGGGCAAGAGTATTACTAGGATGAGTGACCTCTCGGGACGTCCTCGTGTTGCATCCCTCCCCCCCCTTTTTTTCTTTTTTTGATTGTTTCGCAAGACTGTAGTACATAGAGAACGTCGTAACTTTCAGACCGTGAGGAACCACGCAACCTGGGATATACTAACGGATGCGATCATACCAGCACTAATGCACCGGATCCCATCAGAACTCCGCAGCTAAGAGTGCATGGGCGAGAGTAGTACTAGGATGGGTTACCTCCCGGAAATTCCTCGTGTTGCATCCCTCCCCCTTTTTCTTTGGTTGTTTTGCAAGACTATAGTACATACAGAACGTCATAACTTTCACACCGTGAGGAACCACGCAACCCAAAATACCTTTTTGAAAACCCCAAGAGAGCTTCTGGCAAGGAAATGGGTCTTCATACCATTGGACCATTCTCGAGGGCAAATATTGACGTTTGAAGGCATTTAGGATTTTTTTTGTGATCCCGACACAACTAGTTACGGGTCCAAAACTGTGTTTGGACATGGTTATCGCTTGTATTTTGATGTTGGAAGCACGTCCAACTGTCCAAGGTGACTAAACCGGTCCAAATATCAAGTGGGACCCACATCGAATGATCCATTAAGTTTTCAAAAAA
>NW_010922727.1:0-4283 GCF_000633955.1 Camelina sativa | reverse complement strand
GGCCTTGAGAGGCCTTTACAGCTTGGGCTTGAGGCTTTACACTTTCATGCCCCCGCAAACTGAGTGTGGGAGAGAGTCGAACATTCAGTTTGTTGCGCAGATGCTGAAAAGGTCGTTGAGCCAAGGATTTAGTAAACGTATCTGCAAGCTGCTGATCAGCAGAAATGTGTTGGACCTCCAGGACACCAAGTGCAACACGTTCACGGACATAGTGATAATCAACGTCAAAGTGTTTAGAGCGGTTATGAAGAACTGGATTAGCGGAGAGATAGACAGCAGAGAGATTGTCACAGCGAAGAACCGCAGGATGAGATTGAGAGATTCCCAAGTCTTGAAGAACAGAGGAAATCCAAGTGAGTTCAAAGGCAGTCGCAGCAAGAGCTCGGTATTCAGCTTCAGTAGACGACCGTGACACAGTTGGTTGTCTCTTCGCCGACCAGGAAATAACATTTGATCCCAACAAAACACAAAATCCGGATGTGGAACGACGTGTATCCTTACAACCCGCATAGTCACTGTCAGAATAGGAGACAATAGAGAGATTTGTGTTCCGAGAAATATGCAGACCCATTGCAGACGTGCCACGAAGATAGCGAAGGATACGTTTGATGAGACCAAAGTCAGAAACTGTAGGAGCATGCATCCGTTGGCAGATGAAATTGACTGCAAACTGAATATCAGGGCGTGTAATCGTCAAATACTGAAGCTTTCCAGCAAGGCTCCGAAAGTAAGATGGCTCAGAAAATAATCGTGTATCCTTAAAAACGTGATCAAGACGCAAGGGAAGAGGAGTGTGACATGAGTTGCAGTTAGACATACTAGCGTGGTGAAGGATTTCTTCAGTGTATTTAGTCTGATGAAGAAACAGACCTTGAGGAGAGGACTGTGCTTGGATGCCAAGAAAATAGTGTAAGTTGCCTAAATCTTTCATCGCAAAACGAGAGCTTAGCTCCGCAATGAGAGACTTGAACAACGTAGGATTGGAGCCAGTGAGGAGTATATCATCGACATAAAGCAAGAGGACCAAGGTGTTACCATTATGGTGATAGGTGAACAACGACGGATCCGCTTTGCTGCAGACAAAACCAAACTCCAAGAGAAAGTTGCTAAACTTGTCATACCAAGCACGAGGGGCTTGCTTCAAGCCATAGAGAGCCTTTCGCAGAGAGCAGACATGATTTGGGTAAGCAACATCTTCGAAACCCGGTGGCTGAATCATATACACTTGCTCTTGTAAGTCACCGTGAAGAAACGCATTCTTCACATCAAGCTGAGTAATAGCCCAGTTCTTCGTAGTGGCAACAGTAAGTACAATCCTTATGGTAGAAGTTCGAACAACCGGACTATAAGTCTCATTAAAGTCAACACCAGGTTCTTGGTTGAAACATTTAGCAACAAGACGCGCCTTAAGCTTATTCACCGTGCCATCAGCATTAAGCTTAACCGTGAACACCCAACGACATCCTAAAATATTCATCTCAGCCGTAGCAGGAATCAAGGACCATGTATGATTCTTGTAAATGGAGTCAAGCTCATCTAACATAGCCTGTCGCCAACCCGGATGAGCCAGAGCCTCTGCTACAGTTGTCGGAAGAGATGGAATTGTTTTACTTGCGACAAGGGCATACCTCGGATTTGGTTTACTAATGCCAGCTCTAGACCGTGTAGTCATTGGATGAAGGGAGGACGTTGTTGCAGTGTTATCCGTATCTGTAGCGGGAGAAGCAGAGGGAATGTCCTCTGTTGTGAGAGTGGAATCATCGCCGGAGGATGACACTGGAGGACTCAAAGGTGAACATATGGTGTCATCTTGGGGATACTCCACCACACAATCAAGCGACAGCGGAGAGCTTGTGGTAGGTTGCGCAGGAAGAACCGGTAAAGTTCGAAATTGAGTATCAGCAGACTGCCAAGCCCCAAGAAGGCCAGTTGTATGTTGTGTAACCAGCTCTCTATACTTATCCATGAATGGGAAGCACGATTCATCAAAGATGACATGTCTATTGATGTAGACACGACCAGTTGGCGGGTAGAGACACCTATAACCTTTGTACTGAGGGTGATAGCCAAGAAAGACACATTGTAGAGAGCGAGGATCGAACTTATGCTGTGTAAATGGACGAAGACAGGGATAACACGCAGCACCGAAGACACGGAGAAAGGAATAATCCGGCTTCTTCTTGAACAACACCTCATGTGGACTTTGCTGATTCAACACCTTTGATGGAAGCAAGTTACTAACAAAGTTGGCTGAATAGAACGCCTCAACCCAATATTTAAGAGGTGTTTTACTATGAAATAGCATCGACAGACCAAGCTCAGTTAAATATCGATGTCTCCGTTCGGCGATACCATTTTGTTGTGGCGTGGATGGACACGACATTTGATGACGAATACCGTGACTTTGTAAGTGTGTTCGAAAACGAGTACTAATGAACTCACCACCACCATCACTTTGAAAAACTTTGATCTTTCTACCAAACTGATTCTCAATTTGTTTTTGAAAACCAATAAACACATCACAGAAATCGGACTTAGCTTTGAGAGGAAATATCCAAGAATATCGAGAAAACTCATCCACAAAAACAACATAATAACGGAATCCCTGAACTGATACAATTGGGGAAGGACCCCAAAGATCACAGTGAAGTTGATCAAGAGGGTTCAAAACAGTAGAAGTAGAAGAATAAAAAGGGAGCTGACAACTCTTTCCCATTTGGCAAGGTTCACAAACGGAAGTGGTGTTGTTCTTATTGATTGAAATTGCCTTGCTGGTTTGAAGAAGTTGAAGAATCTGAAAGTTTGCATGACCAAGACGTTGATGCCACACCATATCACTTGCAGCAACTTGTCGATTTGAATAAAATGCAACAAACTCTGGATTCTTCAACACATAGAGCCCTTCACTACGTGGCCCTCTTGTCACAACCTTCTGAGTTTGTAAGTCAATAACATATACGGCATTAGAATCAAAGAAAACCCCACAAGGGTAATCATCACACAGCTTTGAAACCGAGAGCAAAGATTTTTGCATAGACGGACAGACAAGAACATCACAGAGGGGAATACTACCTGCGGTTGTGGTAAGAGTGGTTGAGCCAACATGTGTGATGGGTTGATGTGTACCATCAGCAACCATCACATTCTCAGGTCCATTGTACGGTGTCGCAGATTGAAGGGAGTCAACTGTTGGAGTGATATGAGCCGTAGCTCCAGAGTCAGTCAACCACTCTCGACCACTGGCGTCTAAAACATGTAAGGCAGCCAGAGCTTGCGGAACATCATCACTCTGGTAGGAGGCATCAAACCGGTTCCAACATTTGAGAGCAACATGACCAACACGACCACAAATCTGACATACTGGTCGAGAATTAGAGGAATTACCAGACTGATTCGGGTTCCAACCAGAAGAGTTAACTTGTTGAGAAAAACCTCTGCCACGAGTTGAGTAGCCTCCTCGTCCTCGATGACCTCCACGTCCCCTCTGTCCAGAACCATGATAGCCACCTCTCTGAGTTTGGAAAGCAAGATGAGGCGAGACATCAGATGGAGTTTCATACGACTGCAGTTTGGAATCGAAGCCAGAGATCTCCAAGACAACATCATTAAACGTTGGAGATGGTGTGCGAGACATCGAGCTTTGAAGAACAGTGGTTATCGGGTCATATTCACGCCCCAAACCATTGAGGAAAGTGAATATCTTCATATTCTCATCAACTGGTTTACCAATGGAGCTCAAGTTGTCACACACGGCTCTAAACTCACGACAGTACGTAGTAAAATTTTTACCCTTGATATTCAGAAGCTGCAGGCGGCGTCGAAGATCAAACTCGCGAGCAACAGAGCTTTTGTTGAAGTTTCCAGCAAGAGACAACCAAACATCTTGAGATGTGGACAAGGCATGAACTAAGCCCAACACTTCTTCGGTGAGAGTACCAAAGATCCATGACTTTCTGAGCTCGTCGGTACATATCCAAGCTTCATGCTCCGGATTTGGAGTGGCGACGGCGTTAGTGATGATAGTCGCCGGCGGTTTGACAATACTGCCATTAACAAAGCCAAGAAGTTTCTGACAACGGAGGAGAGACTCAAACTGGGTCTTCCACAAAAGATAATTGCTATCACTCAGTTTTATGGTAACTGAGCTAGCTACATGAAGAGATGACGGAAAAGGATAAGGACCAGGACCCTCTGCCATGACAGCACCGGTTAGGGTTTAAGAGAGCTCTGATACCATGTGAATAAAATAAAACAGAGGAATTTTACTGAATAATACTTTTACT
>NW_010922726.1:0-4294 GCF_000633955.1 Camelina sativa | reverse complement strand
AGTAATTCTTATTTGTTCTTCAAGTTATTAATATTATTAGTCTTTTATTTGGTATCAGAGCATAGCAAACGATCATGGAAGATACAAAGGATGTTGGTGACGTTAAACCTAGAGAGAAGGAGATGGAGCCTGCCTCCATCAAGTGTCCTATGCTGAGTTCAACAAACTACACAGTATGAGCCTTACGGATGAAGATTACCCTGAAGGTGCATAAGGTGTGGGAGACCATAGATCCCGGAAGCAAACAAGAAGATAAAAATAACTTAGCAACTGCTCTGTTATTTCAGTCCATACCCGAAGCCTTAACCCTGCAAATAGGTGATCTCGACACTTCAAAATCAGTTTGGGAGGCGATAAAAGCAAGACATGTTGGAGCTGAAAGAGTGAAAGAAGCTAGACTGCAGACTCTTATGGCGGAGTTCGATCGAATCAGAATGAAGGAGGAAGACACAATCGATGTTTTCGTTGGAAAACTTTCGGAAATATCTTCCAAGTCAGCATCTCTTGGTGAAACAATGGATGAGGTCAAACTTGTGAAGAAATTCTTGAAAAGCTTACCACGAAAAAGATACATACATATTGTGGCAGCCCTCGAACAAGTCCTTGACCTCAATACAACTAGTTTTGAAGACATAGTGGGACGCCTAAAGGCCTATGAGGAACGGATCAATGAAGAGGACGAAGAACAACATGGTGATCAGACAAAACTCATGTATGCTAACTCGGATCAAGGGAACTACAGTGGTAACAGAGGAAGAGGACAAGGAGGTCGCTCTCATTGGCGAGGTAGAGGTCGAGGACGATATGGGAACCATCATGATGGATCATTCCGACAAAACAGAGATAAGGAGAAGGAATCTTAAGTAACCTGCTATCGATGCGATAAGTTGGGACATTACGCGTCAGATTGTCCGGATCGACTGCTCAAACTCCAAGAAGCAATTGAAAAGAAGGATGAAGATACTCATGAGGCTGATGATCTGATGATGCACGAAGTGGTACTTCTCAATGAGAAGAAGATAAACCCCAAAATTTTTGAGTCAAATCTAGATGCTCGTAATGTGTGGTATCTAGATAACGGGGCTAGTAATCACATGAGTGGAACAAGATCATTCTTTTTGGAGCTTGATGAGACAATTACGGGAAAAGTGAGGTTCGGTGATGATTCTCGTATAAACATTGAAGGCAAAGGCTCGATATGTTTTGCGTTCAACAATGGTGAAAAGAAGATCTTGAGCAATGTGTACTATATCCCTGATCTTAAAAGCAATATTATTAGTCTTGGGCAAGCCACATAAGCAGGATGCGAGGTGCGTATGAAGGATGATCTACTTGAGCTCTTTGGGAGAAATGGCCAACTTCTTGTACAAACTACAAGGTCCAAGAATCGATTATACAAAGTGAACTTAGAAGTTGATAACATCAAATGTCTGCAGATCAACGGAATGGAACCAAGTGAGTCGAGTGTTTGGCACGCAAGATTGGGGCACATTAATGTCGAAACCATGAAGCTGATGATCAATAGGGAGCTTGTAAGAGGTATACCAAGAATTCTTGTTGAGAAAGAAGGTTGTGTTTCATGTCTACTTGGAAAGCAGACACGTCAAGCTTTCCCTCATTCAACCTCATACAGAGCTTCACATGTCTTGGAGTTGGTTCATGGCGACCTGTGTGGACCCATCACACCAGCTACCCCAGCACGCAAACGATATGTATTCGTGCTCATTGATGATTACAGTCGGTACATGTGGACAATTCTGCTGCAGGAGAAAAGTGAAGCATTTGAGAAATTTAAAAGTTTTAAAGCTGTAGTTGAACAAGAAACAAGAGCTCAAGTCAAGACCTTTCGTACGGATAGAGGTGGAGAATTCACTTCACATGAATTTCAAGAGTTCTGTGAGAAACAAGGGATTACGAGACATCTAACCGCACCATACTCTCCACAGCAAAATGGCGTTGTCGAACGGAGAAACAGAACGTTACTTGCAATGACGAGGAGCATCATGAAACATATGGGTTTGCCTAACTATCTGTGGGGAGAGGCGGTAAGACACTCTACTTACTTGATCAATCAAGTGGGAACAAAAGCACTTCCAATGCAAACGCCGTATGAAGTCTTCAAAGGTCAGAAACCAAACCTTGAACACCTACGTGTATTCGGTTGCATCGGTTACGCAAGAACAGAGGCGGTTGGAAGAAAGAAGCTGGATGATCGATCCAGAGCATTGGTACATCTAGGAACTGAGCCAGGATCAAAGGCTTATCGTTTTTTTGATCCTGCAACTCAGAAAATTATTGTCAGCAGAGATGTCTTCTTCGAGGAAACAAAAGGCTGGAAGTGGAAATGTCAAGAAGAAGAAAATAACAGAGGTTCTAGATCGTTTATGCTTCGGTTTGGAGAATTCGGTAACAAAGGTATCAGGAGAGATGATGATGTTATAGAATCCGGAAACAACAATGGTGTTCGAGAAACTCGAGTTATGAGTGAACACTCACAAAGCGAGAAAACAGAGGAAAACAGGGAAGACGATGTGAATAGCGAGAATGGAGATACTGTTAGCTTTGATGGAAACCATCACGAGAGTGAGGAGCATGTTCATGAGAGTCCACCTTTGCGGCATTCAACGAGGATACGACGTAAGCCAAACTATCTCAATGAGTATATCTGTTTAGCTGAAGCTGAAGGGGAACGACTCTTGATGGTTTCCAATGAAGAACCCTGGACTTTCGATGAAGCAAAGGGGTCAAGCGATTGGATAAAAGCATGTGAGGACGAGATATGTTCAATAACAAAGAACAAATCATGGAATCTAGTTGATCTGCCGGCTGGAACAAAAGCGATAGGATTAAAATGGATGTTTAAGATCAAGCGTAATCCTGACGGAAGCATCAACAAACATAAAGCTAGGCTTCTCGCGAAGGGCTATGTACAAAAACATGGTGTTGACTACGATGAGGTGTTCGCTCCGGTGGCTCGCATCGAGACAATTCGATTCATCATTGCTTTAGCAGCCTCAAATATTTGGGAAATACACCACCTCGACGTTAAAACTGCATTTTTGAACGGTGAACTAAAAGAAGTTGTCTATGTCACACAGCCAGAAGGGTTTGAGATCAGCGGGAGTGAGGACAAAGTATACAAACTCAATAAGGCTCTATACGGGTTAAAACAAGCTCCTAGGGCGTGGAATGAAAAGTTGAATAAAACTCTTTAGGAGCTGGGATTTTGCAAGTGTTCAAAGGAACCATCACTTCATCGAAAGGAGGAGAGGGGACACATTCTCGTCGTAGCCGTGTATGTAGATGATCTTTTGGTCACGGGAGATAGCATTCACATGATAATCAGGTTCAAAGAAGAGATGGCAAAGAAGTTTGAAATGTGTGATCTTGGAAAACTAAGTTATTACCTTGGGCTCGAAGTACTGCAACATCAAAATGGTATAACACTGAAGCAAGAGAGATACGCACTCAAGATTCTAGAAGAAACTGGAATGAAAGAATGTAACTCTTCCCAAGTACCAATGGATCAAAATGTGAAGCTATCAAGGAAGTCCAAAGGAGGTCATATAAATGAAAGGGACTATCGAAGAAGTATTGGGTGTCTCCGCTATCTTCTTCACACCAGACCTGATCTGAGCTTTAGTGTTGGTGTCCTTAGTCGATACATGCAAGAGCCAAACGAGAGTCATGGAGCTGCTTTGAAACAAGTATTGAGGTATTTGCGCGGAACTTTATCTCATGGTCTTACATTTGGAAGATCAAATGGAGCAGGTTTGATTGGCTATAGTGATAGCAGCCATAATATTGATGAGGATAATGGTAAAAGCACTACTGGCCATATCTTCTATTTTGACGGATGTCCTATTACATGGTGTTCTCAAAAGCAAGAAACGGTGGCTCTATCATCTTGTGAGGCTGAATTCATGGCGGCCACAGAAGCTGCAAAACAAGCGATCTGGCTTCAAGAATTGTTTGCGGAATTATCTGATCGAGAATGTGAGAGTGTGACCATTCGAGTTGATAATAAGTCGGTGATTGCTTTCACAAGAAATCCAGTGTTTCACGGCCGCAGTAAGCATATTCACAGGAGATATCATTTTATTAGGGAATGTGTTGAAAACGGTCAAGTGAAGGTTGAGCATGTACCGGGAAATGAGCAGAAAGCTGATATCTTAACAAAGGCACTCGCAAGGATCAAGTTCAAGGAAATGAGAAGTCTTATTGGAGTTCAAGATGTGAATGGAGAAGATTTCAAGCTTAAGGGGGACAATGTTAGTGTAAGCTTGAAATAGCT
>NW_010922725.1:0-4296 GCF_000633955.1 Camelina sativa | reverse complement strand
GGAGAGACTTAAGTTTTTGAGAGAGTTTTCTTAAGTAATAAAGAAAGGTGTTCTTTATATTCAATCTTCAAACTTTTATTTGAGAACAATATTTGGTATCAGAGCAAGGAAGAAAAGATGATGAAGAACGATGACACAGAGACATCAACGAGCAAACAAAAGGAAGGAGGAGGACCTTCTTCCATCAAGTGTCCTATGCTAAGCACGAGCAACTACACTGTCTCGGCCATGCGCATGAGGATACTTCTCAGAGTAAACAAAGTATGGGATGCTATCGAAACAGAGGACAAGGACGAGGATATGAATGACCTCGCCATGGCGTTACTTTTCCAGTCCATCCCCGAGTCTCTGATACTGCAAGTAGGAGAGCTAGACACAGCAAAGAAGGTATGGGATGCCATAAAGTCTCGTCATGTTGGGGCAGAGCGGGTGAAAGAAGCCAGACTGCAGACTTTGATGGCAGAGTTCGACCGGATCAAGATGAAAGATTCAGAGACTATTGACGATTTTGCTGGGAATCTATCTGCTATTTCATCTAAATCTGCTGCTCTAGGAGAGGATATTGAGGAATCGAAACTTGTCAAAAATTTTCTTAAGTGTCTCCCTCGGAAAAAATACATACACATGGTTGCTTCCTTAGAGCAAGTGCTCGATCTGAACAAAACAAGTTTTGCAGACATTGTTGGTCGCATGAAGGCTTACGAAGAACGTATTGCAGAAGAAGAAGAGGTCCTTGAAGATCAAAATAAATTGATGTACACAAATTCGGAGCCTCAAGCACCACAATCAAACCGTTTTGAACAAAATCGTGACTTCAATGGAGGATACTATGGAGGGTATCGAGGCAGGGGTCGCGGAGGACGATTTAGAGGAAGAGGCCGTGGGAGATTTAACGGAGCAAGAGATTTTTTAAAAGTTGAGTGTTTTCGATGTGATAAACTTGGTCATTATGCGTCAGAGTGTCCAGACAGATTGCTCAAGCTACAAGAAACTCAAGAAACTGATATAAAAGACACTGAAGAAGCAGATGAGCTCATGATGCATGAGATTGTATTTTTGAATGAGAAAAAGGTTGATCCAAAGAAGTATGAGACAGATACTAAGGAGGATAATGTGTGGTACCTTGATAATGGAGCTAGCAATCATATGACTGGAGACCGCAGGTATTTTTCATCTTTGGATACTACTATTACTGGAAAAGTGAGGTTTGGAGATGACTCTCGCGTGGATATAAAAGGGAATGGATCTATTGAGTTTGTCGATATGAATGGGGAAGAAAGAACTATGTCTAGCGTATACTACATTCCTGATTTGAAGAGCAGTATTATTAGCCTTGGACAGGCGACTGAGGTTGGTTTTGATGTACGAATGCGAGGAGAAGACCTAACTATGCACGATACAGATGGGAAGTTAGTTGTTAAGACTACTAGGTCAAGGAATCGATTGTACAAGGTTCGCATGAACATTAAAGACCACATGTGTTTAAGTGTAAAGGTGCTAAGCGAGTCTAACAAATGGCATGCAAGATTGGGGCATATAAACCTTGAGACAATGAGGTCGATGATACAAAGAAGATAGTTACAGGGGTTCCACAAGTCAAGATAGAGAAGGAAGTTTGTACTTCATGTTTACTGGGAAAACAGACGAGACAAATGTTCCCCAAGGCAACTCTGTTTCGAGCTACCAAACAACTTGAATTGATTCACGGAGATTTGTGTGGACCAATCACACCAAGCGCAGCCGCTGGGAACAGATATATCTTTGTTCTCATAGATGATTACTCAAGATATATGTGGACAATATTGTTAAAAGAAAAGAGTGATGCATTCTCTAAATTTCAGAAGTTCAAGTCTGTTGTAGAACAAGAATCGGGAGAGAAGATTAAAACGTTTAGAACAGACAGAGGAGGAGAGTTCACATCGATTGAGTTTAATTCTTAATGTGAAGAATCAGGGATAAGACGTCATCTCACAGCTCCATACTCACCACAGCAGAACGGAGTGGTTGAAAGGTGAAACAGGACTCTCATGGAGATGACCAGAAGTATTATGAAACACATGAGTATTCCGAACCATCTTTGGGGAGAAGCTGTGAGGCATTCGACTTATTTGCTAAATAGAATTGCTACAAGAGCTGTTAAGGACAAGACACCGTATGAATTGTTCCGTAACAAGACACCAACTATCGAACATCTGCGGATTTTTGGCTGTATCGGATATGCAAAGGTGGACACTCCGCATCTTAAGAAACTTGATGACAGATCGCGAAGGCTAGTGCACTTAGGAGTGGAACCAGGAACAAAAGCGTATCGACTCTTAGACCCAATAACTCAAAGAATAGTGGTAAGTAGAGATGTTGTCTTCGACGAAACTAAAGGATGGTATTGGAGGGAGATTACTCAAGAACAGAGTAGAGCTGGAGATTTCAAAATACAACTTGGAGTGTTTGGCAATCATGGGATCAGAGGAATTGATCAAAACAGCAACATGTTAGAACAACCTGCAACAGAGGAGAATGATGCAGAACCTGCAAATACGAGTGATGAACTAACTGATGCAGAGTCTGATCATGACGAAGAAGGAGTTGAGCAAGAAGGGAACGAAGCTGATGAGGAACAGATAGTGGTAAGAAGATCATCGAGAGTGGTGACCAGACCTAAATATCTCAATGATTATATATTATTGGCAGAGATCAAAGGAGAACAGCTGCTAATGTGTGTGGATAATGAACCAAGAGACTTTAGTGAAGCAAGAGAGTCAAAACAGTGGTTAGCAGCTTGTAAGGAAGAGATGAGTTCGATCTCTAAGAATAATACTTGGAGTCTCGTTGATTTACCACATGGTGCTAAAGCTATAGGCTTAAAATGGGTTTTTAAGCTCAAGAGGAATTCTGATGGATCTATAAATAAATATAAGGCTAGGCTGGTAGCAAAGGGGTACGTACAACGGTATGGAATTGATTACGAAGATGTGTTTGCTCCAGTGGCTCGAATAGAGACAATCCGACTTCTCATAAGTCTTGCTGCTTCAAGGGGATGGGAGATACATCATCTAGATGTTAAAACAGCTTTTCTCAATGGAGAATTGAAGGAAACAGTTTACGTCTCGCAACCTGATGGTTTCATTGTAGAAGGGAGTGAAGATAAAGTGTACAAACTCCATAAAGCCTTGTATGGCTTGAAGCAAGCTCCGAGAGCTTGGAATGAGAAGCTTAATCAGGTTCTTAAAGGACTCCAGTTCAGAAAGTGCACTAAAGAACCATCAGTGTTCCGGAAAAAGGTGGGTCAAGAAATTCTACTTGTTGCAGTATATGTCGATGACATATTTGTTTCAGGATCAAGTACATCGGTTGTAGAGAATTTCAAGAAGGAAATGTCTTTGAAGTTTGAGATGAGTGATCTCGGTAAGTTAACTTACTATCTAGGTATTGAGGTTTGCCAAAATCATAATGGGATAACTCTGAGTCAGGAGCGATATGCACTAAGAATTCTGGAGGAGACTGGTATGAGCAAGTGTAACTCGGTAGAGACACCAATGGACGATGGTATTAAGCTGTCGAAATCAGAAAAGGAGAAAGACATTGATGGCACGAACTACAGGAGAATTGTAGGCTGTCTGCGATACCTACTTCACACACGGCCTGACTTGTCTTATTGTGTTGGAGTTTTAAGTAGGTATATGCAGGCCCCAAAAGAGTCGCATGGAGCTGCATTAAAACAATGTCTCAGGTATTTGCGAGGAACCACTTCGTTTGGGTTGATGTTCAAGTGTTCTTCCAATGAGACGTTAAGGTTAGTTGGTTATAGTGACAGTAGTCACAATGTGGACCCTGATGACGGGAAGAGCACGACTGGACATGTGTTTTATCTCGGTGGAAGTCTGATTACTTGGTGTTCACAAAAGCAAGACACAGTTGCTCTGTCTTCTTGTGAAGCAGAGTTCATGGCTGCGACTGAGGCAGCAAGACAAGCGATTTGGCTCCAAGAGTTATTGAGCGAGATCACAATGTTGGCGTGTGCGAAGGTAATTGTTCGAATCGATAATGAGTCTGCAATAGCTCTTCCAAGAAATCCAGTATTTCATGGACGCAGTAAACATATACACACCATATTTCATTTTATTAGAGAGTGTGTAGAGAATGGACAGATAGAGGTTGAACATGTTCCTGGTGAAAAACAGAAGGCAGACATTTTAACAAAACCTCTTGGGAGAATCAAGTTCAAGGTAATGAGAGAATTGATTGGAGTGAGAGACTTCAAGCTTAGAAGGGAGATTGTTGGCTTAAGCATGAAGTCAA
>NW_010922724.1:0-4298 GCF_000633955.1 Camelina sativa | reverse complement strand
CCTATTCCTAATAGGAAAACACCAAAGTCTAGATAACTCCTAGACGTCACTTGAGCCTTACCTTCTTCCTAATCATAACTCGATTAGGACAAGGATTCCTTTCTTCCTTGAATTTGATCCTTCCAAGAGCTTTTGTCAAAACGTCTGCCTTCTGCTCACTTCCAGGAACATGCTATATCACTATTCTTTCATTCTCGACACACTCCCTTATGAAGTGAAACCGCCTGTGGATGTGCTTGCTTCGCCCATGAAACACTGGATTTTTTGTCAATGCAATCGCAGATTGATTATCAACTCGTATTGTAACTTTCTCACAAGTAGCACCAGTGATCTCACAAAGTAATTCTTGCAGCCAGATAGCCTGTTTTGCTGCCTTTATTCCAGCCATAAACTCCACTTCACAAGAGGACAGAGCTACGACATCTTGCTTCTGCGAACACCACGTTATTGGACTTTCTCCTAGATAGAAGATGTGACCAGATGTACTTTTACCATCGTCTGGATCAAAGTTGTGACTGCTGTCACTGTAACCTATCAGCTTTGGTATCTTTGTTTTGTCATATGTCAATCCAAGATTCATCGTTCCTTTTAAATATCGAAAACAATGCTTCATAGCAGCTCCATGTGATTCTCTTGGACTCTGCATGAAGCTGCTTAAAACTCCTCCTGCAAAAGATAAATCTTGTCGTGTATGGAGCAAATAGCGAAGACATCCCACGTTTCTCCGATACACCGTTGCATCAATCTCTTTCTCTTCCTCTGCTTTTGACAATTTCAGACCACTCTCCATCGGTGTATGCACTAAATTGCAGTCTTTCATCCCTGCTTCTTCAAGAATCCTCTGCGCATACCGTGCTTGATTCAATGTTATTCCTTGTTGATGTTGTGTCACCTCAATTCCTAAATAATATGTCAGTTTGCCTAGATCACTCATCGAAAACCATGATGACATCTCGTTTTTAAACTCGTTGATCGCCATCATACTTGTCCCCATCATAAAGAGATCGTCGACGTACACACCAATAGCTAACAAGTGCTCTCTAAGCTTCTTTCGATACACTGAAGGTTCTTTAGAGCACTTAACGAACTGCAAACCCAACAAAATCGTGTTTAACTTATTATTCCATGCTCTAGGCGCTTGACGCAATCCATACAATGCTTTGTTGAGCTTGTAAACCTTTCCTTCACTTCCAAATTTCTGAAATCCTTCAGGTTGTGAGACATAAACTGTTTCTTTAAGCTCATCATGTAAGAAGGCTGTTTTAACATCAAGATGATGTATCTCCCATCCATGTGCTGCTGTAAGATCAACAAGTAGCCTAATAGTCTCAATCCTAGCTACTAGAGCAAAAACTTCCTCAAAGTCAACTCCATATTGTTGTACATAACCCTTGGCGACAAGTCTTGCTTTGTGTTTATTAATGCTGCCATCTGAATTCTTTTTTAGTTTAAATACCCACTTGAGTCCAATAGGTTTTGCTCCAACTGGTAAATCAACAAGATCCCATGTTTTCAATCTTTCAATAGAACCAACCTTTTCTTCACAAGCATGTATCCACTCTTTTGACTCATTTGCTTCCATAAAATTTCTTGGCTCATTGTTTAAACTCAACAATAACATCTCTCCTTGCTCTTCTGCTAACAGTACATAATCATCAAGATAATTAGGAGTATGTTTCTCTCTCTGTAATCTTCTCAGCATGACCGGTGACATGTTCGCAGGTACACATTCTTGATCATATATCTCTTCACTGTCTTCTTCATTCTCATTGTCTTCTGACATTCTACTATGTTCACCATTCTGCTCCGTCTCAATTCCTCTGCTTTCTTCGTGTAACCCATGATTTCCAAACCCATCAGACATGATTTTAAAGCTATCATTGCTGCTCGACGGAGTATTATTCACCTTCCAATCCCAACCTTTAGTTTCATCAAAGATAACATCTCTGCTAACGATAACCTTCTTCGTGTGAGGATCAAACAATCAGTAAGCTTTCGAGCCAGGTTCTGTTCCTAAGTGAACAAGTATGCGAGTTCTGTCGTCTAGCTTCTTTAAGAACGAAGAATCCACTTTTGCATAACCGATGCAACCAAAAACTCGAATGTGATCAACGTTTGGTATCTTATCTCTGAACAATTCGTACGGTGTTCTATCCTTAAGTGACTATGTTGCTACTTTGTTCAGAAGATATGTTGAATGTCTAACAGCTTCTCCCCACATGTAATTTGGCAAACCCATGTGTTTCATCATACTTCTCGTCATCTCCATTAAGGTTCTGTTTCGCCTCTCCAGTACACCGTTTTGTTGTGGTGTATACAGTGTTGTAAGGTGTCTTTGAATGCCATTCTCTTCACAAAAAGAACTGAATTTGAACGATACAAACTCTCCCCCTCTGTCTGTTCTCAAAGTTTGTATTTTGCTCTCAGTTTCTTTCTCTATCTTCATCTTGAAGTTTTTAAACTTCTGAAACGCATATCCCTTCTCCTTGAGCAATATTGTCCACATGTAGCGCGAATAATCGTCTATAAGAACAAAGACGTATCGATTTTTTGCACTTGTACATGGTGAGATTGGACCGCAGAGATCACCATGTATCAGCTCAAGCTTCTTTGTTGCTCTATAAGATGTTGCATGTGGAAAGACTCTCCGTGTTTGTTTGCCCAATAAACATGAACTACAAAGTTTCTTCTCAAGTGTAGTTGTTGGTGCTCCATGAACTAACTTTTTCGCAATCATAGAATTCAGAGTGTCAAAGTTCACATGACCCATCCTTGCATGCCACTTACTTGCTTCACTTATGACTGTTAGATATAGACATGTGTTATCCTTCAGTCCCATTCTAACCTTGTAGAGTCTGTTCGGTGACCTTATAGCTTTGACAAGTAGTTTTCCTTCACGATCTTTCATTGTTAGAAGTCCTTCTTTTAGTCTAATGTCGCATCCAGCTTCTGTAGCTATACCAAGACTAACTATGTTACTTTTCAAACCATGTCTGTAGTAAACATCAGTCATCTTTCTTGGTTTTCCATATAAATCAACAAATGCTATAGTTCCTTTTCCTTTGATATCAATGCGTGAGTCGTCTCCAAATCTAACTTTTCCTGTGACCATCAAATCAAGTGAGTCAAAGTATCTCCTATCTCTAGTCATGTGATTGCTAGCACTGTTATCAAGATACCAGACATTATCTCCTTCTGTATTTGTCTCAAACTTGCTTGGAACGCAACGTTCTTCGTTAAGAAAAACGACTTCATGCATTAAAAGTTCATCTGCGTTTTCTGTATCCTTCTCAACCTCTTGTCTTTCCTGCAGTTTGAGTAATCGATCTGGACAGCTGTTTGCATACTGACCCATCTTGTCACACCTAAAACATGTAATTTGTGAGGTATCTCTTCCTCCATTTCGTCCTCTTTCTCTTCCTCGATAAGAGAACCTTCCTCCTCTGCCTCTTCCTCTGTAGCTTCCATTGTACTCATGTTGATTCTGATTAGAGTACCTAGTTTGGTTAGTATCAACATGAGAAGCAGTGTTTGCATACATTAGTTTGCTTTGTTCTTCATGTGGTTCTTCATCATCAAAGATCCTTTCTTCATAGGCTTTTAGCCGTCCAACAATATCGACAAAGCGTGTTGTATTCAAATCCAGTACTTGTTCCAAAGAGGCGACAATATGAATGTACTTTCTTCGAGGAAGTGTTTTAAGAAATTTCTTAACCAATTTAGGTTCTTCGATTATTGCTCATAGTGCAGCTGATTTGGAAGAGATCTCAGATATCCTTCTAGAAAACTCATCAATAGTTTCTACATCCTTCATCTTTAACCTGTCAAACTCTGTCATCAATGTTTGTAACCTAGCTTCTCGGACCCGATCAGCTCCAACATGTCTGTTTTTGATTGCTAGCCAAATCTTCTTGGTTGTATCAAGTTCTCCTACTTGTAGAATGAGTGCCTCAGGAATTGATTGGAACAATAGTGCAATAGCCATGTCGTTCTTCTCTTCGTCAATGACCTCTGCATCAATTGCTTCCCAAGCCTTATTGACCCTAAGAACAAACTTCATCCTCATTGCCCAAACTGTGTAATTTGTGGAAGTTAGCATAGGACACGCGATAGAGGAAGGTCATCCTCCCTCTGTTGGTTTTGCAACGACGATTGCACCTTCGGGTTCTGTCATTATTTCTTGATAAGGCTCTGATACCAAATATAGAAAAGTTACAGAATTTCCAGGTTTTAAACGAACAAAAGATCAAGAATAAGAATTGCTCTCTTATTATTAACTTTAGAAAATCACTCAAAAC
>NW_010922723.1:0-4303 GCF_000633955.1 Camelina sativa | reverse complement strand
AGCCTTGTATATCAATGAATCACTCAGGGGAGTTTATCCAACTTTCATGGTATCAGAGCCAATATTGCTCTTGATATTTCTTCTTCCGCTTCTTTCCTCTGTCTGTTCTCTTTTTGTTTTTCTGTTCTTTTTCTGTTCTCTTTTTGTTTTCAATGGCCGTTCCCCCAGCCAATTTAGAGAGAGCTTTTGGTGTCACTAACATCAAATCTCACATACCTCTCATACTTGATCTTGACGATCATAATTACGATGCCTGGCGTGAGTTGTTTCTCACACACTGTCTCACGTTTGATGTCCTTGGACACATCGATGGCACTCTCCTTCCTGCTAACGCCAACGACACTGCTTGGTTCAAACGTGATGGCCTAGTCAAGCTATGGATCTATGGGACACTTGCCCCAGATCTTTTTCGATCTTCGTTTGAAACCGGTGGCACATCACGTGATGTTTGGAGACGCGTGGAGAATCAATTCCGCAATAACAAAGAGGCTCGGGCGATTCAACTTGATGCGGAGCTTCGTAGTCAAGAAATAGGCGATCGAACAATACAGGAGTACTGCCAGAAAATCAAATCACTCGCCAACTTGCTAACCAACGTCGATGCCCCCGTTAACGAAAGAACTTTGGTGACGTATTTGCTTAATGGTCTAAATGAAAAATTTGATTACATCATCAATGTAATCAAACATAAAGAACCATTTCCGACATTTGAAGTGGCCAAATCGATGCTCGAGCTGGAAGAAACTCGTCTCAAGAAGTCAACAAGGCCAAGCTCTACACATTCCGATCACTCATCCTCAAATACAGCTCTCACGGTTGCCGTTACATCATCAGACCCTCGTCCACAACAGCAGCACAATCAGTAACAGCACTTCAACAATAACAATCGTGGAGGTCGCCGCAACAACAATCGTTCAAGAGGAGGAGGTCGTGGAAATAATCACTCTCGACCTAATTTTGCAAATTGGGCCTCTCCCCCATTTTGGCAAGGCCCGTTTCCGTCCTGGCCCAGTTACATCACTCCATGGCAACAACAACAATATCGGCCCCAATTTGCGATGTCTCAACCGATGAGTTACCATCAGTCTCCGCCTTACCAGCAAGCTCCGACACACCACCAAGCTCATCTAATGGAGCTTCCGCCTGCAAGTCCTATGACAGAATCTCTGACTGATCCCAATGCGTATCCATGGATAATGGACTCGGGTTCGACGGCTCACTTGTCCTCAACTGCAGGTAATCTCCACTCTAAGCTTAATCAAAGTATCAATAAATCGGTCATAGTTGGTAATGGTTCCAAGATTCCAGTAACTTGTGTTGGATCCTCCTCCATTCAAAGCCTTTCTCGTCCTCTTAACCTTCGAAATGTCCTTGTCACACCAAATATAGTCAAAAATTTGATCTCTGTTCGTAAATTTACAACAGACAATTGGTGTACTATCGAATTTGATCCGTTTGGTTTCTCTGTGAAGGATCTTCCAACACGGACAATTCTGCTCCGATGTGATAGTTTGGGTGATCTTTACACACTTCCTGCTTCCATCAATAAAAACCAGCCAACCTCGACAGCTCTCCTTGCATCCACTCCTGCTCTTTGGCATAAGCGTTTAGCTCATACCCATGACGCTAATCTCAACTCTGTTTTTCAAAAATCTTTGGGAATCTGTAATAAAAACAAGCTTTCTAAGTCTTGTGAACCATGTTATTTGGGGAAACAAATAAATCTTCCGTTTGAAACATCTCTTTCTACCGTTTCTAAAACTTTTGAAATGGTTCACTCTGATGTTTGGACCTCACCGGTTCCAAGCATCAGCGGCATAAAGTACTATGTGTTATTTCTTGATGCCTATTCTCATTATCTTTGGGTTTACCCACTTAGACGCAAAAGTGATGTCTTCTCTAAATTCATTCACTTCAATAATATGATACAAACCCAGTTCAAAACAAAAATTCAAGTTTTTCAGTGTGACAATGGAGGAGAGTACAACAATCGTCAATTCCATGAATTCTTTGATCAGAATGGGATCATGATTCGCTTCTCCTGTCCACATACCTCCCAACAGAATGGGAAATCTGAGCGAATGATAAGAACAGTCAACAATGCCATTAGAGCTCTGCTTTTTCAAGCTCGTCTTTCACCTTCATATTGGGTTGAGGCATTAAACGTTGCTGTTCATATCTTGAACATTCTTCCATCGACAGCTATCCAAAACAAAATCCCATTTACTCTCCTTTTCAACAAAAACCCTTCTTACACTCACCTAAGAGTTTTCGGATGCCTCTGTTTCCCTAACTTAAACCATTCAAACCTTTCAAAACTCTCACCTCGATCTACACCTTGCCTGTTCCTTGGATATCCTATACAACATAAAGGGTATCGCTGCCTGGACTTAAAGACAAACAAAATCATCATCTCTAGACATGTGAATTTTGTGGAGGATAAGTTTCCAGCCGCAGATCCAACTCTAATACATCATTCCAAATACACCTTCCTAGATGTCGTTGATGAACCTTCACCAGTTTTCAAACACATCCTTCAAACACCAAACACCCACCGAAACATCCCTATTGAACCTGAGCCAAATCCACCGCAAAGAACCACTACATCAAATGTGCCTCCAGTTCCTAGTCACACCATGACAACTCGTTCAAAAGCAGGTATCACCAAACCAAAAAAAGTGCTTTCCCTTATCACCACAAACAAATCTCCTCTCCCAAAAGGTCATAACCAAGCTTTATTGGATCCTAATTGGAATCCAGCTATGACTGATGAACATGGTGCAATGATTAAAACTAAGAGTTGGAATTTGGTACCTCCACCACCAAAGGTCAATATAGTGAATTGTATGTGGCTTTTCAGGCACAAGTATGATGCAGATGGGGTTCTTACGAGACATAAAGCAAGGCTCGTTGCTAATGGCAAGTCACAAGAACCAGGGGTAGATTTTACCGAAAATTTTAGTCCTGTTGTAAAACCGGCTACCATAAGGGCTGTCCTTGATGTTGCAGTCTCTTTAAACTGGCCAATGCATCAGCTCGACGTCAAAAATGCATTTCTACAAGGAGATTTGAAAGAGACTGTATATATGCGGCAGCCACCAGGATTTGTGAGCAACGAATTCCCACACCATGTTTGCAAGCTCAACAAAGCCATTTACGGCTTGAAACAAGCCCCTCGGGCATGGAATTCACGCTTCACAAAATTTTTGATTCAGATAGGGTTTGTCATGAGCAAAGCAGACAACTCACTATTCGTGTTTAGAAAAGGCTCTCGCATGGCTTATCTTTTACTATATGTTGATGACATAATGTTGACTGCTTCTTCCATTGAGCTCTTGCAACAGATCATAGAGAAACTCAAAAGTGAGTTCCCAATGTCCGATGAAGGAAGGCTCCGTCACTTCTTAGGCATCAAAGTTGATTACAACAAGCAAGGCCTGTTCTTAAGTCAGCAAACTTATACACTCGATATAATCAAGCGAGCAGGCATGGAAGACTGCAAACCCTGCACAACACCCGTTGATCTCCAATCAAAACTTTCGGCAACAGATGGTGATCCAGTTCCAGATCCCAAAACCTACAGAAGTCTAGCTGGAGCACTGCAATACCTCACCTTCACACGCCCCGACATCGCTTATGGAGTTCACCAAATATGTCTTTACATGCACGACCCACGACAACCACATATGACAGCTCTTAAACGAATCATTCGTTATTTACAAGGCACAACAACACTCGGACTGCAACTCGTTCGTGGAAACATATCAACACTGACGGCATACACTGATGCAGACTGGGCGGGTTGTCCAGATACACGACGATCGACATCCGGCTATTGTGTGTTTCTTGGTTCGAATCTGGTGTCTTGGTCAGCAAAACGACAACAAACAGTCTCACGTTCAAGTTCAGAAGCAGAGTATAAAGGCGTTGCCAACGTTGTTGCGGAACTCACATGGCTGCGCAACTTAATGCGAGAACTTCATCTCCCAATACAGAAAGCTTCTCATGTTTACTGTGACAACATTGGATCAGTCTACTTAGCGAACAATCCCGTGCAACATCAGCGAACCAAACATATTGAACTGGATATACACTTTGTACGTGAGAAGATCGCTATCGGAGAAGTGAAAGTGATTCATGTTCCATGTTCCCTCCAATATGCGGATATCTTTACAAAAGGACTTCCCACTTGCCTCTTCAATGAGTTTAGAACCAGCTTAACCATCCGCAGACCCGATGCTTCAGCTGCGGGAGGGTAATAGAATATAAGAATATTCTGTAAACAACTTAGCTGTAGTACATA
>NW_010922722.1:0-4322 GCF_000633955.1 Camelina sativa | reverse complement strand
AGACAAGAAAACACTTCTTTGTGTTCACAGGCAGCCAATAACATGTTATAACTTGTGTCCCATTTCGTTTGGTTGTCAATTAGTAGATCTTTTGTAGAAGGGGTTTGAAGTTGTCTCTTCAGTTCATCAAACCTCTCTCCGCAGCTGTCTTTGGTTTTAACATACTTGACGCTCTCACGGACTTTCTTTATGGGCGTTTCATAATCCGCAGCTCCAAGCAGATCTTGCGCCATACTGCTTAGGAGGCGAGCATAGCAACTACCCAACAACAACTGACCATTCAATACATGCTGGTTCCTGGCAGACAAACAGCACCTGAGGTTTTCAATAGAGGCTTTATTTACTACTGANTACATAAGCATCCAGCAGGGAGTGACTCTGTTCAGTATAGTCAAGGTACAGCTCATGTACTGCATCATCAACACTCCTGATCCATTTATCTGCATCTTCCCCGTAAGCCTTAGAGAAACTAAACTCAATAAGCTTCATTTTGAAGCGCGGATCCATCACCACAGCAACAGCCAGAAGCAGGAAACATTCTCTCCAGTACTCGTCAAACTTCTCTTTCATTGGGTTCACCAGGTTTCTAACATCTGCATCTTCACTCATGGCTGTGTGACTTAGCTCTAGCTGAAGCTTTGTCATTTCATGGTACAAATCGTTTGCTGTCAATCGAGTTGAGCCAGTCAAAACATTGGCTGCGTCAAAAAGAATCTTCAAGCACGAGCAAAGAATCTCAATCTTTCTCCATTCTTCAGGAGATGTTGACAGTTTATAATCAAGATCGCAGTTTCCCAGACAAGAAAACACTTCTTTGTGTTCACAGGCAGCCAATAACATGTTGTAACTTGTGTCCCATTTCGTTTGGTTGTCAATTAGTAGATCTTTGGTAGAAGGTGTTTGAAGTTGTCTCTTCAGTTCATCAAACCTCTCTCCGCAACTGTCTTTGGTTTTCACATACTTCACGCTCTCACGGACTTTCTTTATGGGTGTTTCATAATCCGCAGCTCCAAGCAGATCTTGTGCCATACTGCTTAGGAGGCGAGCATAGCAACTACCCAACAACAACTGACCATTCAATACATGCTGGTTCCTGGCAGACAAACAGCACCTGAGGTTTTCAATAGAGGCTTTATTTACTACTGACTGCCCAACAGTGAGACTGGAAAGCCTTCTCTCAAGATTCCAGTCGGATAAACAAGCTGCAATAGGCTGATTTAAGGCAAAATCAGAATCAGGAGAAGGAACGACAGCAACATTTAGAAGCCTATGAGTTAGTTTCCAATCCCTATCAATGAAGTGTCCTGTCACAAACGCATAACCCACAGATTGATTTGATGTCCACAAATCTACAGCAAGGTTAACTCGCCCAGGAATCTCACTGATGAAGTTTGAAAGCTTTTGCTTCTCAGACAAGTACATATTGACACAATCACCATGAATGGTATTGAAGCTTGCCATACTGAACTGGGGACGAAGGGCCTGCACGAAACCAGCAAATCCAGAATGCTCGACCATGTGAAGGGGATAATCATGCATGATAATCATCTTGGCCATCTCGTTGTAGCAGCGATCTTGATCCAGAGGGAAGTTCATATGTGTAGCAGAAGCCCTCTGGCGTTTCTTGGGAGGACCAGTGCTAGGATCTTTGGAATCAACGACTTGTGCTAGCTGAGTGTTGTCTCGGCTCATTGGACAAATACCCAATTGAATGTGACGCTTAAGGTGGCTAGTTCCTGCCAACTTTTGGCCAGTAATGTAGGCGAAAGATTTCCTGCAGTGCTTGCAGCAGGCTTTGGTAGATCCAGGGCTAGAAGTTTCAATGGTGAAATGCTCCCAGACCATAGACTTCTTCCTCCTGCGCTTGGCTGGTAGTGTGCCAGGTTCAGGGAGCAAGCCATCATCAGTATCGGCAGTAGGGGCGTCATCGTTGGTGCGTGTCGGGGTGAACAAAGCCATGGAAGGGTTATTATGGGAGGTATCGACATCCATATGGGATTGGTCATCAATCTCAAAAGAGCCATTGTTATCGATCAGCATCAAAGAATTATTATCCATACCCTTCAAGTCCTGCAGATACAATCAATGAGTGAGTATACATAAAATACATAGTGGATCACTTGCTAGCACCATCATATCAGCACAGGAGAGAATTAGGATAATAGAGCAAACAAACTGAGCCTAATGTATGTATAATTGTATAATTCAACAGGATGGATTTAAAAAAAGAATAAGATCGTAAACAGCATAGAGTTATTATTGCAGATATAGAGAGATTTGAACATAANAAAAAAAAAAAAAAAAAAAAAAAAAAGGGGACGAGATCTGTGGAAACCGACCTCGGAACCAGACAGCGGGAGGAGATAGTGGAGAATTCAGGCGACAGAGATCCGGAATTAGCCTAAACCTAAACCACTGGAAAACCACAGTAAATCGAGTTAGAAGAGAAGCGAGATCTAAGATTGGAGCAATTAAGAGAGAGAGAGAGATAGAGAGAGAGAGAGGAATAGATTAAGATTACCCTTAGATTGTAGCGGCGGGAACGATAAGCGCGAATCGAGACGAAAGAGAGAAACTTTGAAAAATCAAAAAAGATAGAGAAAGAGAGGAGGGAGACGACGATACGAGACTCAGACGAGGGGCTAATGGGCTTTAGGACGAGCTCAGTTCGGCTCTGCTCTTTCTTTTGATCGAAACCCTAAGAGAGAAAAAAAAAAAAATTAGAGACTCGAGACTCGAGACTCGAGAGAACACAACTAATAACTTAATCTGTGTTTGGACCTTATTACGGCTAGGGTTTTGAGCTTTTTTTTCCTTTTTCTTTCGGCCTTTTCTCATCTGCTTCTATTATATACGAATACGATGAAAGAGAGGGCATAAACGGTATTTACTCTTATAGATCTCTCTATCCGCCGTAGATCTATGGTGGACTTTACGTCCTGCTTTTATTTTTCCTTTTCGGTCGTACGTACGTACCTGTCAAATTTAACTAGTTAAGTTAGCTTTCCTTTTACCGAATCAATATGTACATTGTCCAAAATTAAGCTTTTCCCACCATACGAGAAAGGAAATAAGGAATTCCGATGCAAACTCACACCAAATCCAAATAAAATAAAGAAAGAGAGCGTGTAAAAATTGTTAGGAATGGTAAGGTTTGGAGAAAGATGCTGCGGTGTAGCCATTATTAATAAATCTCATTGGTCTCGCTAGAAAGATAAGATAGAGAGAAAAGTCTAACTCAAGAATGGTTGTAATAAATCATCACACAAGTATATCTAAAAAACAAAAAAAAAAATAAGCATTCTTGAGAGACTTTTTGATCATGACCGTGTTTTATCCACATGTTCCATCAATTTCACTGATTTTTTCTTTTATAGCAAAACCAACTCGGAAAACCGGTTGTCTCTGTACTACTACAGTCTACAGTATATTGAAAGGAGTATTATAGAGGTAGGTAGAGCAGAACCGCCCTCTCTTCTCACAATATGTGCATCAAACTGTAACTGAGAAAGGCAAAAAAAAATATTGTATTTGTTTTTCCGCAAAAGACCCTCAGATTAACAAATGAAACAATGAACATTGCCACATTCCTACCATGAATGCAGCTTTTAAACCACGTCCTTTTTTAGTTGAAGATGAATCTCTTATAGGTTATCTCTCAGCCATTTCAGAGCTCCATTTGCCACAGACCTACGTGCAAAAAAAGTTGCAGGACTACGTTTTTAGAAGAAGACTTTTATGTGCTTCAGATTTAAGAACACAACCATAGCTGGACTATTCCCTATATCATTTCAAGGGCAGAATCTTTTTTTAATTGACTTACCCTGCTAAGTCTTTGATGCTCTTCCACAAGTCGTTTTCTTGCTCTGGTTCTTGATTTTCCTCCTTCACTTCATCTATCCTGTTTTCTGAGCTACTAGGTGCGGTGCTCAGAGCTACAAAACCATAGGTGGCATACACATGAGGGGATCCATCAACGTATACGTGTATCATCAAATAGTCTCACATCAATGCAGATACATACAAGATCCAAGAGGTTCCACTAATATTATTTGGTACATAAAATAAAACACAGTCCTCTGCATTAGAGATTTGACAACTTACTACTGGGTTGCTGAGGCTTAGCACGAGTTCGCGACCGGTTGCTGGATGTGTCCTTCAGAGATGCAAGTTCCTCCAGTAACTCCCGTTCTCCAGCACTGTTCGTAGGATCCAGAAAACCCATTGAGGAATCGACAGACACAAACCTTTGTTTGGTTTAGTTAAATTGACCAAAAGACAAATTTAGACGGTAATACCTTATTTGATTTGGTATAGATACT
>NW_010922721.1:0-4331 GCF_000633955.1 Camelina sativa | reverse complement strand
AAATATACTTTTCTTAAATCTTAAGCTAACTCAAGCTTACTCCAACATTCTCCCCCTTAAGCTTGAAGTCACTCTCCTTCAAGTCTTGAACACCAATGAGATCTCTCATCTCCTTGAACTTAATTCTTCCAAGCGCCTTTGTGAGTATATCCGCCTTTTGCTCCTTTCCGGGAACATGTACCACTTCAATTTGTTCATTCTCAACACATTCTCTTATAAAATGGTACCTTCTATGTATGTGTTTGCTCCTTCCGTGAAACACTGGATTCTTAGTGAGAGCTATGGCTGAGTTGTTATCCATGAGAAGCGTTACCGTCATACTAGGAGATCCTGTAACTTCACTAAGTAAGTCTTAAAGCCATATTGCTTGTTTTGCCGCTTCGGTGGCCGCCATGAATTCAGCTTCACAAGAAGACATTGCCACCGTATCTTGTTTTTGAGTACACCAAGTGATAGGACTATTGCCAAAATAGAACATATGACCCGTTGTACTCCTACCATCATCTTCATCCACATTGAGGCTGCTATCACTATAGCCAAGTAAACATGTCTTGCTCTCACGTGTATAAGTGAGACCAAGTGAAGAGGTACCTCGCAAATATCTAATGACTTGCTTCAAAGCTGCACCATGTGATTCTTTTGGTTCGTGCATATATCTGCTGAGTACCCCTACACAATACGAGAGATCAGGCCTCGTGTGAAGCAGGTAACGGAGACAACCAATGCTTCTTCTGTACGCCTTTTCATCAATGCTTCGCTCTTTAAGTGCCTTAGAGAGTTTTAGACCAGCATCCATTGGTATATAGACTGAATTGCATTCATCCATCCTGGCTTCTTTCAAGATTTTGGTCGCGTACCTTTCTTGACTCAAGATAATGCCTCCTTCGTGTTGTAAAACTTCAATACCCAGGTAGTACGACAGTTTTCCGAGATCACTCATCTCGAATTTAGATGCCATTCCTTTCTTGAACTCATGTATCATGTTTAAGCTGTCACCCGTAACAAGCAGATCATCCACATAGACCACCACAACAAGAAGATGCTTGTGTTCTCTATCTCTTTTCCGGTACAGCGAAGGTTCCTTAGAGCACTTAACAAAATCTAATTCAGTAAGAATTTGATTTAGTTTGTGGTTCCATGCTCTGGGCGCTTGTCTCAACCCATAAAGTGCCTTGTTCAGTTTATACACCTTTTCTTCATACCCTTTGGTCACATATCCCTCCGGTTGAGTAACATAAACAGCTTCTTTCAACTCGCCATGTAAGAAAGCAGTTTTGACATCTAGATGATGAATCTCCCAACCATTCGAAGCTGCTAGTGCAATGATGAAACGTATTGTTTCTATTCTAGCTACCGGAGCAAATACTTCATCAAAGTCTACACCATACTTCTGAACATAACCTTTTGCCACAAGTCTTGCTTTATACTTGTTGATGCTTCCGTCAGAGTTACGTTTGATTTTAAACACCCACTTCAAGCCAATTGGTTTAGCTCCAATAGGAAGATCAACTAGGCTCCATGTTTCATTTTTTACAATCGACTTGATTTCTTCCTCACACGCATCCCTCCATGCTTTCACTTCTTTCGCTTCATTGTAATCCCAAGGTTCATCATTCATAGACATCAAGAGACGCTCACCTTCAGTTTCTGCAAGTAGGACGTAATCAGCTAGATACTTTGGTTTTGTCTTTGATCTTAAGGATGTTCGCAGTTGAGGCTGTGACAGTGCAGGCTGTGACTGTTCGTGACGATTATCTTCCTCTGTTTCAGGCTCTGCTTCCTCTGTTTCGCTATCAACATCTTTATCAACATCTTTTTCTGCATCAGATTCTTCTTCATTACCAGCATTACTGTCGTTTCTCTCTCTCTCATCATTATCAGCTCTAACTCCATTGTTACCAAATTCCTCGAAGCTTATTGTAAACGTTCCACCATCTTCCTGTGTCTCCTTTTCTACATGGTTCCAAGTCCAGCTTTTGCTTTCATCAAATATTACGTCTCTGCTCACCACTACTCTCTTAGTGGTTAGATCTAACAGTCGATAGGCTTTTGAGCCTGGTTCAGTTCCAAGGTGCACCAGAACTCGTGATCGGTCATCAAGTTTTCTGAGATGTGGCGCCTCTGTTTTAGCATAACACACACACCCAAAGACTCGCAGATGATCAACACTAGGCTTTCTCCTTTAAAGACTTCGTATGGAGTTTTTGTGTCCAAAGTTTTTGTTGCAACTCTATTGATGAGATAAGTTGAATGTCTTACTGCTTCCCCCCAAAGATAATTTGGCATCCTCATGTGCTTTAGTATACTCCTAGTCATCTCCAAGAGAGTTCTATTGCGTCGTTCAACAACTCCGTTCTGTTGAGGCGTATAAGGCGCAGTTAAATGTCTTGTGATACCATAATTATCACAAAAGGCTTGAAATTCATGTGAAGTAAACTCTCCTCCCCTATCTGTTCGAAATGTTTTGATAGCAGCTCCTGTTTCTTGTTCTACCCGTGCTTTGAATGTCTTGAATTTCTCGAAAGCATCACTTTTGTCTCTCAGCAATAGTGACCACATATAGCGAGAGTGATCATCAATTAAGACAAAGATATATTTGTTTCTTGCAGCTGTGGAGGGGGCAATAGGACCGCATAAATCTCCATGTATAAGTTCAAGTAACCTTGATGCACGAAAGGATGTAGATTGAGGAAATGCTTGTCTTGTCTGTTTTCCAAGCAAACACGAGGCACACGTTTCCTTCTCGATTGATATTTTTGGTATACCAATGACTAACTCCTTCTCCACCATTTTCTTCATGGTTTCGACACCAACATGTCCTAACCTTTCATGCCATCGGGTTGAATCGCTAAGTGCCATCAATTGCAGACAGTTCGTAGTCTCACTTCCTTCCATGAGTACTTTATATAGACGATTCTTGGACCTTTTGGCCTTTACCAACAAGATACTGTTTCGATCGTGCAACGTTAGATAGTCCTCCTTCATTCTTACATCACAGCCCGACTCTGTAGCCTGCCCCAGACTTATAATATTACTCTTCAGCTCCGGTATATAATAGACATCAACCAAGACTTTCTTATCACCATCTTTAGTCACAAAGAGAACTGAACCTTTCCCTTTTATATCAATGCAAGAATCATCACCGAACCGTACCTTACCCGTGATTGTCTTGTCAAGCTTCGAAAAATAACTGAGATTCCCAGACATGTGATTACTTGCTCCATTATCGAGATACCAGACATTATTATCATGTTTCTCGAAGTCCTTTTGCTGCACGTTTTTCTCATTAAGGTATACTACTTCATGTAACATGAGTTTTTCAGCTTCTTTAGTGTCATCTCCTTCATTCTCTTGTGTTTCTTGAAGTTTAAGCAGCCGATCAGGACATTCGGATGCATAATGTCCAAGTTTATCACATCTGTAACAGATCACCTTCGATTTGTCTCTCTCTTGCCTATATCCTCCATTCGATTGATTCCAGGAACGTCCACGTCCTCTCCCTCGACCTGAGAAACGACCACCATAGCCTCTACCTCTTCCTCCAGATTCGTAATTCCCTTGATATGACTGCATGTCCATGTTGGCATACATCAGCTTTCCTTGATCACTTGGTTGTTCATCCCCTTCTTCATTACAAATTCGTTCTTCATAAGCCTTCAGTCTTCCCACAATGTCTTCAAAGCTTGTAGTATTAAGATCAAGGACTTGTTCAAGCGAAGCAATGATATGTATGTAACGTCGTCTTGGAAGACTCATAAGGAATTTTTTGACCAGTTTTGGTTCATCAATACTTTCTCCCAAGGCTGCAGATTTAGTCGACAATTCAGAAAGTTTACCACTGAAAGTATCAATGGTGTCTGTATCTTTCATCTTAAGTCGGTCAAAATCAGCTAGTAGAGTTTGTAAACGTGCCTCTTTAACTCTTTCAGCGCCAACATATCTTGCCTTGATCGCAGCCCACACAGTTTTAGAGGTATCAAGGTTTCCAACTTGGAGAATCAAAGCATCTGGTATGGATTGGAAGAGAAGAGCTCTCGCCATATTATCCTGCTCAGCATCTGTCGTTCCTGGTTCGATAGCCTCCCACACCTTATTGACCTTGAGCGTTATCGTCATACGCATGGTCCACACGGTGTAGTTTGCATCGTTAAGCATCGGACACTTTATAGACGACGGACCACTTTCCTTGGACTTTGACACAACAATATCACCCATATTGAAAAGACAACCGTAATAGATCTTAGGTTCAAGTTTATGCTCTGATACCAAATATAAACCTAAGCCTTAAAGAAGATTGTGTTTATATAAAAGACTCTCTCTTTTATTGCTTT
>NW_010922720.1:0-4343 GCF_000633955.1 Camelina sativa | reverse complement strand
GGGCCTTAATTGGTTTATTGTTATGGGCTTGAGCTTTCACACTTTCATCCCCCCGCAAACTGAGTGTGGGAGGAACGCGAACATTCAGTTTGTAACGTAAGCGCCGGAAAGGCTGTCGGGAAAGTGATTTGGTAAACGTGTCGGCGAGTTGGAAGGGTGATGGAATGTGTTGAACTTCAAGAACACCCAACGCAACTCTCTCACGAACATAATGGTAATCAACATCAAAGTGTTTGGACCGATTGTGAAGCACCGGATTGGCCGTGAGGTGAACAGCGGAGAGATTATCACACTGAAGAATTGCAGGCTGCGATTGAGATATGCCCAGATCACGAAGAACAGAAGAAATCCATGTTAATTCAGAGGCTGTCATTGCAAGTGCCCGATATTCTGCTTCTGTTGAGGAGCGTGAAACAGTGGGTTGGCGTTTGGCAGACCATGACACAACATTAGAGCCTAATAGAACACAAAAACCAGAGGTGGAGCGGCGAGTATCCTTGCAACCGGCATAATCACTGTCGCTGTAAGCAACCAGAGAAAGGTTATTGTTTTTGTAGATGTGAAGACCCATTGTCGAGGTTCCGCGAAGATAACGAAGGATACGTTTGAGAAGACCAAAATCGGATACAGTTGGAGAATGCATCCGTTGACATATAAAATTGACCGCAAACTGAATATCTGGGCGTGTAATGGTTAAATATTGGAGCTTCCCAGCAAGGCTCCGAAAGTAGGAAGGCTCGGAGAAAGGTTGAGTATCCTTAAAGACTGAATCAAGTCGCAGCGGTAATGGAGTATGAGTGGGATTACATGTCGACATATTGGCATGATGGAGAATCTCCTCTGTATATTTGGTTTGATGAAGAAATAAACCGTGAGGATGAGCGTGTGCTTGAATGCCCAGAAAATAGTGGAAGTTACCCAAATCCTTCATTGCAAAACGAGAACTGAGATCAGAGATTAGAGACTTAAACAATTGGGGATTCGAACCTGTGAGCAGAATATCGTCGACATAGAGTAAGAGTACCAAGGTATCACCATTGTGGTGATATGTGAACAACGAGGGATCGGCTTTACTACACACAAATCCAAACTCCAGTAGATAGTTACTAAATTTATCAAACCAGGCGCGGGGAGCTTGCTTCAAGCCATACAAGGCCTTCTTCAAAGAACAAACATGATTTGGGCGTGTAAGATCTTCGAAACCAGGTGGCTGAATCATATAAACCTGCTCTTGCAAGTCTCCATGAAGAAATGCGTTCTTAACATCTAGTTGAGTGATGCTCCAGTTCTTAGCGGTAGCCACAGTGAGAACAATGCGAATTGTAGAGGTCCGAACCACATGACTATAAGTCTCTGTAAAATCCACTCCGGCTTCTTGATTGAAACCTTTGGCCACTAGACGTGCTTTGAGCTTGTTTAGTGTACCATCAGCATGCAATTTGATGGTGAACACCCATCGACATCCTAAGACATTCATCTCAGCAGCAACAGGAATTAGAGACCAAGTGCGATTCTGATAAATGGACTCAATTTCTTCAATCATGGCTTGACGCCATCCAGGATGATTCAATGCTTCAGCCACTGTTTTGGGAAGTGAAGGAAGTGTTTTACTAGCTGCAAGAACATACCGTGGGTTTGGTTTGCAGATTCCATCCCTGGATCGTGTCGTCATTGGGTGACGAGAAGGAGCTGCAGCTGTGTCTGTTGTGGTCAACTGTGCCGAGGAACCAGTATCTTCTTCGGTTAGAGTAGAGGGTTCAGTGGATGAGGAAGGAGAACCAGTATCGGTGTCTGGTGAATGTTGGCCTCCACAGACTGTGTCATCTTGAGGGTATTCAGTAACAATATCGTGAGGAACTGTGACATGGGGAAGCTCCGTTGTACTTTGTGGAGGAAGAGTGGGTAAGGCTCGAAGGTGTGGGTTATGATCAGTAGCAGATTGCCAAGCACCAAGAAGACCAGTTTTGTGGCGCGGAGCTAAATCTCTGTATCGTTCCATGAAAGGAAAACAAGTCTCATCGAAGATAACGTGACGACTAATATATACACGTCCAGTGGGAGGATATAAACACCGATAACCCTTATATTGTGTATGATATCCCAGAAAAACACATTGAAGAGACCGTGGTTCAAATTTATGATGAGCGAATGGACGAAGACATGGGTAACACGCGGAACCGAATATCCGAAGAAAAGAGTAGTCTGGTTTGCGTTGAAGTAAAATCTCAAATGGACTCTTCTGCTTTAATACTGGAGAAGGCAACAGATTGCTGATAAAATTAGCAGAGAAAAAGGCTTCAACCCAGAACTTCAAAGGGGTTTTGCTCTGGAACAGCATAGACAAGCCAAGTTCTGTTACATGTCGATGTTTCCGTTCAGCAATACCATTTTGCTGTGGAGTTGATGGACATGAGATGAGGTGACGAATACCATGGTGTTGTAAATGATTTCGGAAACGAGTGCTCATAAACTCACCACCACCATCACTATGAAACACTTTGATCTTTTTACTAAACTGATTCTCAACTTGTTTCTGGAAACCGATGAACACATCACAGAAATCAGATTTTGACTTGAGAGGAAACAACCATGAATATCGAGAGAAATCATCAACAAAAATTGCATAATATTTGAAACCTTGATTCGATACAACCGGAGAAGGACCCCAAAGATCACAATGTAATCGATCAAGTGGTTCCATAACAGTAGATTCAGAAGAATAAAACGGAAGTTGAGTGCTCTTTCCCATTTGGCAAGGTTCACAAATGGAAGTAGTGCTGCTCTTATTGATTGAAATTGCCTTGCTGCTGTTGAGGAGTTGGAGAATCTGAAAATTTGCATGACCAAGACGTTGATGCCAAACTAAGTCGCTTGCAGCAATCTGTCGATTTGAATAAAACGCTGTAAATTTTGGATTCTCCAACACATAGAGGTTGTCACGGCGTGGCCCTCTTGTCACCACCTTCTGAGTTTTTAAGTCAATAATATAGACATGATTAGCATCAAAGAAGACTCCACAGGGGTAATCCTCACATAACTTGGATACTGACAACAATGATTTTTGCATTGAGGGACAAACAAGAACGTCACATAGAGGGATACTACCTGTTGTGGTGTTGAGGACAGTAGATCCAACATGAGTGATAGGTTGATAAGTACCGTCAGCTACCATCACATTTTCAGGACCATTATATGGTGTAGCACTTTGTAATGGAGTCGTTGTTGGTGTAATGTGAGCGGTAGCTCCAGAATCTGGCAGCCATTCATGACCATTGGCATCCGAGACATGGAGTGCAGCAAGAGCTTGAGGAACATCATCACTCTGATACGATGCATCAAAACGGTTCCAGCACTTCAAAGCAACATGTCCAACACGACCGCAAATTTGACAAACCGGTCGAGAATTGTTAGAACCAGAGGACTGTTGGGACTGAGTTTGATTCCAACCAGATGAATTGACTTGTTGTGAGAATCCTCTACCGCGAGTGGAGAAACCACCACGATTAGAGTTTCCTCCTCGACCTCTGTTATAACCACGTCCCCGATGTCCAAAGAATCCACCTCTCTGAGTTTGAAATGCAAGATGTGGAGAAACATCTGGAGCATCTTCATATGACTTGAGTTTAGAGTCGAACGCAGAGGTTTCCAAGACGACGTCGTTGAACGTTGGTGCTGGGAGACGAGACATAGAACTTTGGAGCACTGTGGATATTGGGTCATACTCACGTCCCAATCCATTTAGAAATGAGAAAATTTTCATATTTTCATCAACAGGCCTTCCAATGGAGCTAAGATTGTCGCAGATGGCTCGAAACTCACGGCAATAACCAGAAAAGGTTTTACCTTTGATTGATAATACCTGGAGGCGACGCCGGAGCTCAAACTCTCGTGCCACAGAGCTTTTGTTGAAGTTGGAGGCGAGGGAGAACCAAACATCTTGAGAGGTAGGTAGAGCATGAACGAGACCAAGCACTTCCTCTGTGAGAGTACCAAAGATCCAAGATTTGATAAGCTCGTCGGTACAAGTCCATGCTTCAAACTCTGGATTTGGAGTTGTAGTAGCAACATCATTGACCGTAGTAACAATTTGAGCAGCCGGTGGTTTGATTGCGCCATTGACAAATCCAAGAAGCTTCTGACAACGAAGAAGTGACTCAAATTGAGTTTTCCAGAGAAGATAGTTGCTGTCACTCAGTTTTATAGTGACTGAGCTAGCTACATGAATGTTAGACGGGAAGGGATAAGGACTCTCTGCCATTACAGCACCTGTTAGGGTTTAAGAGAGCTCTGATACCATGTGAATAAACAAGGAAGAAAAGATTTTAACTGAACAATACTTTTAT
>NW_010922719.1:3239-4360 GCF_000633955.1 Camelina sativa | reverse complement strand
GTCGGAATTTCCTCGGTATGTCGGCAGGATTTAAACTATAAATACAAGCACTCCTCTTCCTCTTCATTCACTTCATATCTTCATCCTCCCTCTTACTCTATTTACACACGAATTTGATTCATAAAAAATATGTCTTCTTCAAATTATTTTCGTTCTTGGATCGATCGACCTCATTTGGATCCGAACACGAGATTGCTTACGGAAGAATACCAACGAGGTATAACCGAATTCATGGGGTTAGTTCACCGACAACCGGAAGCAAAAACAGGTATGTTAAGATGTCCTTGCTCTAATTGTAAAAATAGAAAGGTTATTAAAGAGTGGGATGTTTGGACTCATCTATATTTGAGTGGGTTTACACGAAGTTACAAAATTTGGTATCATCATGGGGAAACTGATTATGAACATGGTAGTACTAGTGAACCTCAGCCAGCGGTTAGATTAGAAGAACCAATTAGAACGGATGTAGATTATGGTGTAGGTACTGAGCAGATGGTAAATGATCATTTTAGAGGGGAAGATTTACCCAATGCACAAGCTAGGAGATTTTATGATATGTTGGATGCTGGAAAGCAACCATTGTACGAAGGTTGCAGAGATGGTCATTCAGCTTTATCATCTGCTACAAGATTGATGGGCATTAAAACAGATTATAATTTGGCTGAAGACTGTGTGGATGCGATTGCTGATTTTGTAAAAGGTATTCTACCCGAGGATAATGTAGCTCCTGGTTCATACTACGAGGTTCAGAAACTCGTAGCTGGTCTTGGTTTATCGTATCAGGTAATAGATGTATGCAGCGACAACTGCATGATTTATTGGAGGGCGGATGAACAGCGGGTTACATGCAAATTTTGTGGAAAGCCTCGTTATAAAGATACGAGTGGAAGAGTTCCAGTGCCATATAAAAGGATGTGGTATTTACCTTTGACGGAAAGGTTGCAGAGGTTGTATCTGTCTGAACGCACAGCGCAACCAATGAGATGGCATGCGGAGCACTCAACAGATGGTGAGATCAGACATCCTTCAGATGCAAAAGCGTGGAAGCATTTCCAATCAAAGTATCCCGACTTTGCGTATGAGAGAAGAAATGTCTACCTTGGATTATGTACTGATGGTTT
>NW_010922719.1:0-875 GCF_000633955.1 Camelina sativa | reverse complement strand
AGCTTACAAATTTTTATTTTAACAAGTTGAAATTTAAATCTTAATTAATTACATTATTGTCATCATATACAGGATTTTCATGGCAGAAAAGCGGTTCGAGTATAGATACGCCACAGAGGACGTACTAGAAGAAATGAAGCAGAGAGAATTTACTGGATGGATGTTTACTTATGTGAGTGCTTTAAACAAATTAAAATATATTTTATCACATATTTATACTAATTCACATTTATTGATATAATATATATATATGTGCTATTAATAGGTGTCTGCTGGTTTGGCCAGAGGTGAAACATTTGACGATTGGATACGTGAGATGGTCGTTGGACCAAACTTTGTTGTGAAGTCATATCCGAGATTTTGTACTCGAGGATATGCATTCACAACTCAGAAGAGGAGACGTTCGAGTACGACTTATGATGCTGGCGTTTGTTCTGCATCAGGAGATGATGTATACTACGGACACATACATGAGATTTTGGAAATCAAGTATTTGGGCATGGTTGGATTGCGCTGTACTGTTTTCTATTGTGATTGGCACGACAACACTCTAGATCGAGGTGTGAGAACAGATGCATTTGGTGTTACATCAGTAAATTCGAGGCGAAAGCTGCAATATTATGATCCTTTCATTCTTGCTTCTCAGGCCGATCAGGTAATTAAATGTTAATTATTCAGAATGATTCATCATCATGTGTATTAATTTATAATTTTTCTAAATGTTACAGGTTTGTTATATCAAGTACCCCCGGGTAAGGAACAGAGATGATCCATGGGTTACTGTTACAAGACTCAACCCGAGAGGCCGAGTTCAGGGAAGTTCTGAGCTGGAAGACCCACTACAACCAAGCACATCCGGCAACTTAAGTGCAGCA
>NW_010922718.1:0-4366 GCF_000633955.1 Camelina sativa | reverse complement strand
CCGATTTAGGCTTGTGTTGCGGTTTGTGAATTCCGCGGCCTCTACCACGTCCACGACCGAAGTCGGACCGGTTCCCACAGCCATAACCACCACGTCCTCTTCCACCATGGCCACGACCATGATGCTTATCTCTATAGACGTAGTTAGACTCTTTGGTCTCCTTGGGCTCTTTGTGCTGTTTCTTAGTCATGTCAACCTTGTGAGCCTCTGGTAAGGGGGCAGATCCAGGAGGCCTCACTGCACTGTTCATCAATAATAGCTCATTGTTTTGCTCAGCAAGTAGCAAACAAGAGATGAGGCTTGCATCTGACTTAAAACCCTTTTCACGGTATTGTTGATGAAGCAGTATGTTATTAGTGTGAAAGGTAGAGAATGTCTTCTCTAGCAAGTCCTCCTCAGTAACCTCCTTACCACATAATTTCAATATCGAGACTATCTTAAATAGCTCTGAATTATACTTATCCACTGATTTAAAATCCTGGATCCTTAGGTTTTTCCAATCGAATTGAGCCTTTGGTAGGAGCACCGTCTTTTCGTGTCCATATCTGTTATTCAACTCTGTCCAAAGCTCAAAAGGATTCTCTATGGTAAGGTATTGGTTCTTGAGACTCTCAGCAAGATGATCGCGTATATGTAACATCGCCTTATATTTACTCTTTTCAGTGCAATTATTATCATACTCAATGCATTCGCATAGGTCTTTTGATTTCAGGTTGATCTTAGTGTCCAATGCCCATTGGAGATAGTTGTCTACAGAAACGTTAAGGGCAGAATATTGGAGATTGTTGAGCTTTGCCATCTACACAATATAAGACATGCATCTGATCATTAGCATGCGGTATATGAGACCGAAACATGCATTTATTTTGCTCTTAGGTCATGCGGTATATGAGACCGAAACATGCCATCAATTTAAACTTTTAGGCCATGCGGTATTTGAGACCGAACCATGTCGATTGTTATAGTCTTGGATCATGCGGTATTTAAGAACGAACCATGCTGTTTGTTATAGTCTAGGCCATGCGGTATTTAGGACCGAACCATGGATTTATTTTCGTTTGGGACATGCGGTATTCAAGACCGAAACATGCCGATTATTTTAGTGAATGTCTTTTGTTATTTACATAATTTCGTGGCCTATATTATGCATGAACACAGTCCTAGATAAACATAAAATCTAGCATATGCAAGAATTTCCTTTTATTAAGTTTTTCTTTTTACTAAGGTTTTCCTTTTTCTAGTTTAGGATTAGGACAAAGGTTTTAGGAAATTTTCTAGTCTTTTAGGATAATGTCTAATATATTTAAATTTCTTAAATATACTAGATAAGGCTAACGAATTATTTTGGTAATTTTCTTAATATTTATGTTTTCGATTTTAGGGTTTTGCTTGTAGGGTTCCATGTAAAACATGGAACTAATCCGATTTTAAGATCTTAGATTTTAGGGTTTTTGATTTTTACTAAACCATCATTGATAATCGGATCTTTAACAACCTAGAACAATTAGTTGAATATTTTCTAGATTCGAATTTAGGTTTTAGTTCTAAGGTTTTTCATGCAATCGAAAACAAGCAATCAATCAACAATAATAACCGGATTTTAATCATGGCATAATTAGTTTAATTTACAAACAATCTAAGCAACCCTAAACCTCATAGCAATCGATTTTAAAGTTTTAGGGTTTTAGGGTTTTTAGGGTTTTTAAAGCTTAGGGTTTTGTTTGTTGATTGTTTACTTGTAGATTTTAGAGTTCTTATAGATTAAGATCAGGTTCGATATACATCTATGTCCGAAGGTGGTTTTGATTTATTTACCTTACACCGTTTGGGGTTGACTGGAATTGATTTGGGAGCTAAAGACCTCGGATATACAAACTTTATCACGAACGGACCATGAACCTCGGACTTGATTACGAAATAGCAACGAACCGCGGACCGTTTGTGGACGCGAACTGATCACGAGCACCGGTTGATCATGAACACGAACAGATCTCCGAACAGGAACTCACCCCAGACAAGAACTGACCACGAACACAGACAGATCTCGGACAGGAAACCGATCACCGAGCAGTAGCCGACCACGGACACGAACGGAAGTTGATTGCGAGCTTGGACGAACAAAGACTTTGTGTGTGGCGGCGGTTTAGGGTTTTAGGGATTTTCTCAGTTGGAGTTTAGGGAAAACTCGTGTTGATAACGTGTTGTAAACTTGAGAAACTCGAAGGAGGTTTTCTCTTCTTATTCTTATTCATTATGTTCGATAATCATACATATATATAGTGAAGGGACAAAGCCCAAATACATTAGCACTAAACCGACTTAGACTAAGAGGAGGTGGTTGATGGGCCTTATGGTCTTGGACGTATATGGGCCGTGTATGGGCCGTGTATGGGCCGGTTATGGAAGTCCACCATCCGTGTTTTACAACACTACGAGAGTTCAATCTCATTTATAGAATCCCCTTTTGGTTAATAATTTTAATAGTTTGGGCAGGATTTGTATGGTGATGATTGTGTGTTTCGAAGAGCTTGAACATCTGAACCTATGTGTGTGCAAAAATGATTCGTCGAATCTCCTTGGCCAGTTTCTCAAGGGTTCTCCTAAGTTGCGAGTATTAGACATATCANTCCTTGGCCAGTTTCTCAAGGGTTCTCCTAAGTTGCGAGTATTAGACATCTCTGTAGTGAGAGTAAGTTTAGACGATAAATTATTTTTAGTTTAATTACCTAATGATTCCCATTATGGTTTTAATCTAATTCTACCGCTTGACCTTAATTAGGATCATGTGATAGATGAGCGTAATGGTATGGTATGTTGGAATCAACCGAGTCATGTTCCTGAATGCTTGTTATCGAGTCTACAAACATTAAAGTGGTCACCATACTTTGGGAGACTACAAGATAGAGATATTGCGGTATATATTTTGAAAACGCTCGACACTTAAAGACGGCAACAATATTGGCTGATACAAGGAGAAAATTTGTTCCAACCCTTCAGATGATCAGTGAGTTGATACTTTCTCCCCGAGCTTCAAGCACATGCCAACTCGTATTTGCTAAGGACTTGGATCATATTGAGACTTGAATAACATTAGATGTTTTTTTTTTTGGTAAAAGGTTAAGATTTATACCAAATTTTCTGGTAAAACATTAGATGTTTTTTGGTAAAACATTAGATGTTTTAAGTTCAATTTCCTTCTATTATTCCCATGCGTGATCAACAAAGATCAGATTGCTTCGAATTTTATTGAGATTGGTTCAAAGACTAAAGAGTTTTTCGACAATTGGGATCCAAGAGTTCATAAATCTGAGGTTTTACCATACAATTAAGTGGCGAAACCCCTTGCCACCTCAATTTTTGCAACACATGAACTGGTCTTTTGCAAGCGTTGATGACCACAAGCAAACATGATCCAGTGTCATCAGTGTTACGATGTTCCCAAGAATCTCCACTGCATGTCTTCACTTACCTTTGTTGCTTCTTCTCTCTTACTGCTTCCCAAAATTTTGCACCCTCCAAATATGAAGAAGACTCAAAGCAAATCATGTTCTTGACTTTTTTGCTGTTTTGTCTGAATCCATTTTACAGATTATAGTTTATTAACAGCAACCACAACCAATATTTCAGATCATGTTTCAGATTCATAAATCATAATCACGTTAGACGGTTATTTATTTGTTTGACTCGGTATATGGTGTGACATATCAGTAACTCTTATTATCAGTTTATCGCACCAACACATCTTACATTTCTATAACGTATTTAATGAGAAAAAGCCAAATAAAAATTGTAAATAACAAACTTGCAAAATTAAAAATTAAATATATATATATATATATATATATAAACTGAAAATATTTTACCAAAAATTTCCAAGGAATTATGTTAATTTTTTTTTTAATATAATTTGTACTGCCGCGCGAGCGCGCTAATATGATATTAAAATGCTAAAAAGGAAAGAAAGAAAAGAGTATAAGGTTTTATAGGGTTTTGTCTCTGTTCCTCTCTCTGTGGTTTCGGTTGTTACTGAATCGCTTGGCTTTCGATTCTTCTTACAGTGTTTCTTTTTTGTTGATTTCGAATCATCGTTGGGTTTGTTAAGAATTGGGGTTTCCGCTGAACTTCACACAGGTTTGGACCGTTTGGTTTTAATTTCTAGGGTTTTGTCCCTGTTCCTCTGACCTCTGTGTGGCTAGCTGTGTTTTTATTTGTTACTAATATCGTTTTGGTTGGATTCAGACAAAACCTTTTTGAATCTTATATAGTGTTTGTTTTGTCATAGGCAATAATAGTACTATCTTGGGGTGTTGGTAAAAGAGATGGACAGAATCAGTCTGTTATCTGATGACTTGCTGGTGAAGATATT
>NW_010922717.1:3878-4382 GCF_000633955.1 Camelina sativa | reverse complement strand
AATTCAATGCATCTCAAGCGTTACTACTACTGAAAATCACCAAGCGATCTCGGCTATGTGTAGCTCGTCCTTTCTATAAGCATGAATAAGCATGTAAATGTGAACTACGATCGGCTTGATCCCTCCTGATCGGGGGGTACGTAGGCAGTCCCATTCTACGGGACCCAGCCGCCAGTAATATAAAATTTCTTTTTCAAAAAATATATCTCGTCATTTGCGAATCATTTTAGTTATTACCCTGGCCCGGTAATGACCCGACGTTCCGACGTATTATTCTAAGCCGAGTCGCACTCGCACAGAAAGGATAAGCCGACTATTAACGGTCGCCCCCGGTTACTTTAAGCCGAGTCCTAGCTCGCACTAAAAGGGTAAGCCGACCATCACGAGTCGCACTGTTTTCAAAAAAAAAGAGTGAGAAGAATTCTCGAAAGTAACATGAAATTTTGACTTGTTAAAAAAAAAAAAGAAAAAGGGGCGAAACAGTCTGCTGCGGGTGCCGACCCC
>NW_010922717.1:3262-3852 GCF_000633955.1 Camelina sativa | reverse complement strand
AAAAAAAAAAAAAAAAAAAAAAAAAAAAAAAAAAAAAAAGAAGCAACAACAAACCAAAGACAAGTCATTCAATTCCTAGATCGGTGTTGGAAGGCACGCTCAATTCCAACCCGCCAATTGTCGTCTGCCAATAGCGGCACGACTCTTTCACATCCTTCAGCAGGTCCATCGGAATAGCCACACCTCGTCCAACCATGTCCTCGAGGTACGTACAAACCCCATCGACGCGACTACTTTCGCTAAAGTAGTGACTTGTGCTCTCCAACTGCCTCACATAACGGCGAAGCACGTCGATACGATCGCGACGAGCTTCGATCTCCTCCCGCTCCTCGAACGGCCTCCGACCAAGGGTGTCAAGGTCGCCCTGCTCAAGTGCGGGAACTACCACTTCCGCATATAGATCTTCGCGCCGGGTCCGCTCTTCCACCAACCGATCCCATCGCCACTTTGGGAAGAAGAGCCCTTCGTCGATCAGCGGTTCAAGACATTCCACAACCCCGTCAATACGACAGAAGTCGTAGTAACGTTCGAACGAACGACGGGTGGCAATGATGTAAGCCCTTAGCCGTTGAATGCGAGCGTTGTAATAG
>NW_010922717.1:0-1362 GCF_000633955.1 Camelina sativa | reverse complement strand
AAAAAAAAAGGGGGGGTTAAGTAAAGCCAAAAGATACAAGTGAAGATAACTAAGCAAGAAGGATCGGCTACCGGGTGAAGGGTTCCACCCAGAAAACCAAGGGATCGACGGATCCTCCAAAACCCCCGCAGTAACTTCCAAAAAGAAGTACGAGCCTTTCCAGTTATACGTTTTGCCCTTGGCACCCTCGACGAGCGACGTCTTCTTTGCCGAAGCTACGTAATAAAGACCGGGCGTCTTCTCCCGACTCGACGGATTCAGACATGTCAGCTCTTCAAAGTGATCACAAGTAAGCGTAACCCCTGCAGCCTCGGCCATGATCGAGAGACCGACAGCATTTCGAAAAGTTGACGGGGCAAATTGGGAAATAGCCGCTTTTCGACGAGTAAAATACGCCATCAAAAAGGATGGGAGAGGAAAGGTGAGCCCACACTCGGTGAAATATTTCTCCGAGAGACAAATAAAACCGGGAGGTGCATCCCAGTGACGTTGAAAAGATCCCGGAATCAAAATCTTCGGCCTAGTGCTTAGTATCTGGGCACCAACCGCGTCAGTCGTCACGTCAATTTTTAACTTCCCGATGCGAACTGCATCAATCGCCGCGTCAATTTTTATAGATGACGGCGGCATATGGTTGAATCGACTGACGGACGGCAAAGGAACGTCGTTTAGGGGCTCGTCTATCAGGGACGGAACCCTACGAGGGAGCCCCGACGAGCTTGGAGCCGCCGACCCAGGAATAAGACGACGCTTTAGTTCCTCGAATTGAGCCGCGTCTGAATCCGTCGAAGACGAGTCAGAAGAAATTGGAGAACGAGTACGACGACGGACAGATCTCGCGGAGTCGCCGGACTCAGAAGTTGTAGCTCGTCGAAGGTGACTCGCGGCGGAAGAGTTAGACGACGAGGATCGAGGAGAATCCATAATGAAAGCGCGACACTAAAAGCAAAATGAACGACGAGATAGGAAAAAGGGAGAATACCTGGACGATGACAGCACCAAAGCGCGAGAAGAAGATAATGAGGCAAGGGGAGAAGTGATATTTATAGGGAGAGAAGGAAGGATCCGGAAGCGTCATCATTGCCACACGCGCTCGGTGACGATACGACTCCCGGATTTCACGCGCATCAAGCACCGCGCACAACGATTCGACCCTGGGCATCGGAAACCGTTTTCTCACGCGCGACTCTTCGTTTGTCCAATCAAATAAGCGTCCTTCCATCTTTTCACAATTATTTTTCGCCTAAAGACTACGAACTAAAGGTGGAAGGGGGGAACTAAAGATTCACACCTCAAACAAGAGGCCTGGCCCAGGAAAAGCCCATGATAAATCTCCAAAGGAAGGGAGGGTATTATGGTCTT
>NW_010922716.1:0-4391 GCF_000633955.1 Camelina sativa | reverse complement strand
GTGGAGGTGAGAAGAACCATCTCACCTTATGACCTGACCTCGGCTGACAATCCAGGAGCGGTGATCTCTCATCCTCTTCTGAAGGGAACTAATTATGATGAATGGGCTTGCGGCATGAAGACGGCGTTGACGTCTCGCAAGAAATTTGGTTTCTTGGATGGATCCATTGCTCGACCTGCAGAAGGATCCACTGACTTGGAGGATTGGTGGACAATCCAAGCTTTGATCGTGTCTTGGATCAAAATGAGTATTGATCCAATGTTGCGATCAACTATATCCCACAGAGATGTTGCCAAAGATCTCTGGGATTATTTGAAGAAACGGTTTGCTGTGATGAATGGATCGAGAATTCAGCAAATCAAATCTGAGTTAGCTTGTTGCAAACAGAGAGGACTTGCAATCGAGGCTTACTATGGGAAACTGACTCGCATATGGGACAGTCTTGCTGCTTACCGGCCTATACGTGTTTGCAAATGTGGGCAGTGTACGTGTGATCTTGGTACGGCACAGGAAGCTGATCGGGAGGAAGACAAGGTGCATCAGTTTCTGTGTGGTCTTGATGATCACTTTCGGGCGGTTCGTTCAAGCCTTGTAGCACGTGTTCCTGTCCAACCTCTAGAAGAGGTCTACAACATTGTTAGACAGGAGGAGGATCTGCGGCTGAGTGGTGAAGAAAAACCGGAGGTGGTGTCATTTGCGGTTCACACAAAGCCAAAGTTCAGAATTGATGAGAAGGAAAAAGCTGGAACTTGTAAGCTGTGTAATCGGTTTGGTCATACTGCGGAGAACTGTTACGCTGTGATTGGCTATCCTGAATGGTGGGGTGACAGGCCTAAGGGTCGCACATTGCAAGGAAGGGGTCGTGGTGGAGGAACCTCTGGTGGAGGCAGAGGTAGAGGCCAAGTTTATGCCAACAGAGTGAGTGTTCCAAATGTGGAACAACCGGGTCGTGAGCATGTGAATCATGTAATCACGGACAAGGATCGGGATGGAGTCACGGGATTAACCGATCAACAATGGAGCTCTCTTAAGACCATTCTCAACGCCGTGAACACAAACAAGGACACTCCAGTGGAAAAAGCTTCGGGTAAGTCTTCTTTTCCTACTTGGATAATGGACACAGGTGCTTCTCACCATTTAACCGGCCGATTTGATAGCTTAGTTGATGTAAAAGATATGTCACCTGTTTTGATAATCTTGGCTGATGGGAGAGAAAAAGTTTCACGTAAGGAAGGGTCTATTCGTATTGGTTCTAATCTGATGCTTCAGTCAGTCTACTTTGTAGAAGGGTTTCAGTCGGATTTGATTTCTTTGGGACAGTTGATGGATGAAAACAAGTGTGTCATTCAGATGGCTGACAATTTTCTGGTTGTTCAGGACCGACCTACGAGGATGGTGATTGGAGCTGGTAAACGATTTGGAAGGACATTTCTCTTGTGTGGTACGGAGGTCGTTGCTGCTGTCACAACAAGAGAGGAAAACACATTAGAGATGTGGCATAACAGGATGGGACATCCGTCTGCACAAGTTGTGGGAATGCTTCCTTTTGTTAATCATTCTGTTTCAGTAGCTAGTTTGAATAAAACATGTGATGTTTGTCTTAGAGCAAAACAGACCCGAGATTGCTTTCCAATAAGTTTGAATAAAACATCCAAGATTTTTGAGTTAATTCATGTTGACATTTGGGGTCCATATCGAGTACCTTCTCATTCTGGAGCAAGATATTTCTTGACAATAGTTGATGACTACTCAAGAGGGGTTTGGCTTTATTTGCTAAATCACAAAGGAGAAGCCTCTGTTCGATTGAAGAATTTCTTTGCTCTTACCAAACGCCAATTTAACTCTGATGTCAAAAGTATCAGAAGTGATAATGGTTCAGAATTTGTTTCACTAACTGATTTCTTGGGAGTAATGGCGTAATACATGAGACTTCGTGTGTATCTACTCCACAACAGAATGGCAGGGTGGAGAGAAAACACAGACATATCCTAAACGTTGCAAGAGCTCTGCGGTTTCAGGCAAATCTCCCAATTGAATTCTGGGGAGAGTGTGTTTTAACTGCTGGTTATCTGATTAATAGAACTCCAAGTTCTGTTCTCGGCAATATAACGCCTTTTGAACGCATCTTCAACAAACCACCGTCGTATGATCATCTCAGGGTCTTCGGTAGTCTCTGCTATGCTCATAATATTGGTCATGGAGGTGATAAGTTTGAATCAAGAAGTCGTAGATGTGCTTTCATGGGATACCCACATGGAAAAAAGGGTTGGCGATTGTATGATCTTGAGAAGATGGAATTCTTTGTATCTCGTGATGTTGTGTTTTCAGAGTCAAAGTTTCCATTCTCACCAGAAACAACCTTGCCTCTCGTCGACGAAGAAGAAGATGGTCAGGTTTTATGGGCACCGATATCTGAAGGTATTGTTTTGGAAGAAGATTTGGGTCCAAGGCTTACCCCTTTAATCAATCCTGCACCGAGTCCACTAAGAGAAACAATCACACCAATTGGGCCTTTACCTGCGGCCCAAAATGAAAACTTGATTAATGAGCCCAGTTTGAACACTTCATCTTCTTCGTCATGTTTACCAGATACGGAGCCTCCAATTCAATCCCAGCTAGGCAAAGGTCAACGTAAAAAGACTCAATCAGTTAAGTTGAAGGACTATGTTGTGCAAAAATCAGTGAAGCAACCAACGGAGGAAGTGAATTGTACGGTTGCATACCCGATTGCAAATCACGATGATGTACATCGTTTTTCTGAATCACATATCGCTTATATAGCGGCTGTTATCTCTGAGGTCGAGCCCAAATCCTTTAAGGAAGCAATGACAGATGACCGCTGGCGCAAAGCGGTTGGTTCAGAGTATGGTGCATTGGAGGAGAATAACACGTTTACGGTTGAAGATTTACCTCCGGGCAAGAAAACAATTGGTAGTCATTGGGTTTTCAAAGTCAAATTTAAATCAGATGGAACGGTGGAGAGATATAAGGCAAGGTTAGTAGCAATGGGGAACATGCAAAAGGAAGGAGTTGATTACGGTGAGACCTTCGCTCCTGTGGCTAAAATGGGAACAGTTCGCTTATTTTTGGATATTGCGGCAAAGCATGGTTGGCATGTACATCAGATGGATGTACACAATGCTTTCCTTCATGGGGACCTGGAAGAAGAAGTTTATATGAGATTGCCTCCTGGTTATCAGACTGAAGATAAAAATAAGGTATGCAGACTTCGAAAATCCTTGTATGGCCTTAAACAAGCACCTAGATGTTGGTTTGCCAAATTATCAACAGCTTTGCTAGCATATGGTTTTACACAAGCACTAGGAGATTATTCGTTGTTTACATATGCGAAAGGCTCTACACGTTTGCATATCCTTGTCTATGTGGATGATTTGATCATCACAGGGAGCTGCGAGAAAGCTACGAATCAGTTCAAAGAGTACTTATCTGCAAAGTTTCATATGAAGGATTTGGGGTTTTTGAAATATTTTTTAGGTATCGAAGTTGCACGGAATGAATCTGGTTTTTATCTTTGCCAACGAAAGTATGCTTTGGACATTATCTTGGAAACAGGCTATCTAGGAGCTCAGCCTATAGCTTTTCCTTTGGAGGAAAATCATGGTTTGGCATTTAACTCATCGCCTTTGCTTGAGGATCCAAAGCCATATAGGCGTTTGTTAGGCAGGCTTATCTACCTAGGAGTCACACGACCTGATTTAGCTTTTTCAGTTCACATTTTGGCGCAGTTTATGCAAGAACCCAGGGAAGATCACTGGCAAGCGGCTTTACCAGTTGTCAAGTATTTAAAGTCTGATCCAGGTCAGGGTATCTTGCTAAGGGCTAATACAGACTTCCAAATCACGGGATGGTGTGATGCAGACTGGTCCCGATGTCCTTATTCTCGTCGCTCGGTCACAGGTTATTTTGTTCAGTTTGGTGAGTCACCGGTCTCGTGGAAGACAAGAAAGCAGAAAACGGTGAGTAGATCTTCTGCTGAATCCGAATATCGAGCGATGGCTGATCTGGTTCAAGAGTTAAAATGGTTAAAGCGCATGCTATACACGCTTGGAGTACGCCATACACAGCCTATGATTGTTCGATGTGATAGTAAATCTGCAATTCACATTGCGACAAATCCGGTGTTTCATGAGCGGACGAAGCACATAGAGAATGATTGTCATTTTGTACGTGATGAGGTGGTCACAAGGAATATTGTGTTACAACATGTTCAAACGACTTATCAATTGGCTGACATTTTTACAAAACCAATCGGTCGTGAGGGTTTTTGGCGGTTTCGTCACAAGCTAGGCATCCATAACTTGTATGCTCCAGCTTGAGGGGGGGTATTGGAGTTAAGTGTAGATTCTGGTTGGTAAAGTATATTCGTATCT
>NW_010922715.1:0-4391 GCF_000633955.1 Camelina sativa | reverse complement strand
TGAGTTATTTTTCTAAAGCAATAAAAAGAGAGTTATTCTTATTCTTGATTCAAAGGTTTTTGTTATATATTTGGTATCAGAGCCAAAACAGAATTGAGCTCTGCCGGTATTAAGAAGAAGGTGATCTCTTTGTAGTTCTTGGCGGAGTTGCGTCGAAGAACTTGTACGTGGTCCATTGAAGCAACGAGAGGAGTTTTTTTTGTGAAGCCACACCATGAGTGAAATAATTGCAGCAAGCACACCGCAGGAAACCGGTCCTTCATTCATCAAGTGTCCGATGCTCAACTTGACAAATTACACTGTTTGGTCTATGCGCATGATGTTGACGCTTAAGATTCACAAAGTGTGGGAAACCGTTGAACCAGGGACAACCGACGTTGAGAAGAATGATATGGCAAAAGCTATGTTGTTTCAATCCATACCAGAATCTCTGATCTTACAGGTCGGAAACCTTGAAACTTCAAAAGCTGTGTGGGATGCAATAAAAACACGACACATGGGAGCTGAGAGAGTCAAAGAAGCTAGACTGCAGACTTTGATGGCTGAATTTGATAGAATGAAGATGAAGGAGTCTGACAAGATTGATGATTTTGCTGGTAGACTCTCCGAGTTATCTACTAAATCGGCATCCTTGGGAGAAACCATAGAAGAGCCAAAACTTGTGAAGAAATTTCTTAAAAGTCTTCCAAGAAGAAGATACATACATATCATGGCTTCCCTTGAGCAAGTTCTTGACTTGAATACAACAAGTTTTGAGGATATTGTGGGAAGATTGAAAACTTATGAAGAAAGAATCTCTGAAGAAGAAGATCATCAAGACGACCAAGGAAAGCTTATGTATGCTACTGCAGAGTCACAACCGTATCAAGCTCCCTATAATGCTGGATGAGGAAGAGGTCAAGGCGGTAGGTTCTATGGACGAGGAAGAGAACGTGGACGCTATGGTTACTATCAAAATGGTGGGTATCGACAAGAGAGAGATACATCCAAAGTGGTATGCTACACATGTGATAAGACAGGACATTATGCATCCGATTGTCCAGATAGGCTTCTTAAACTCCAGGAGACATTAGAGAATGATAACAACAAGACTCAAGAGGCTGATGCGTTGATGATGCACGAAGTGGTGTATCTTAATGAAAGGAAAGTAAAGCCAGAAGACTTTGAAACACATTCTGATGGTGATAATGTATGGTACCTAGACAATGGAACTAGCAATCATATGAGTGGGAATCGTTCTTACTTCTCCAAGATCGACGAGATAGTCACGGGAAAGGTTAGGTTTGGAGACGATTCACGAATTGACATAAAAGGGAAGGGATCTATCCTGTTTAAAACCAAGTGTGGAGAACGAAAGGTGCTAGTTGATGTCTATTTCATACCTGAGTTGAAGAGCAATATCATCAGCCTTGGACAGGCTACGGAGGCTGGCTGTGATGTTAGAATGAAAGAGGACTTTCTAACTCTACATGATCGTGATGGTAAACTTTTGGTCAAGGCAACCAGGTCTCGAAATAGACTATACAAAGTGAACATTGAAACAGAGCACACGAAGTGGTGTTTACAGCTTCAGACATTGAGTGATTCAGCAAGGTGGCATGCACGACTAGGGCATATTGGTACAGAGAACATGAAGACAATGGTAACTAAGGAACTAGTTACAGGAATGCCAAGTATTGAAATCGAAAAGGAGATTTGCGCTTCGTGTCTGCTTGGGAAACAGGTCAGAAGAGTCTTTCCTCAAGCAACTTCTTATCGAGCTACACACATACTTGAGCTAGTACATGGAGATCTTTGCGGACCAATTACGCCACCTACAGCTGCACGGAAAAGATATATATTTGTCCTCATCGATGACCATTCTCGGTACATGTGGTCAATCCTCTTGAAAGAAAAAAGCGAAGCGTTTGATAAGTTTAAGAACTTCAAAGCGTTGATCGAACAGGAGACAGGGCTTCCATCAAAATGTTACGATCTGATAGGGGTGGTGAGTTTGTTTCACAAGAATTTCAAAATTTTTGTGACAACTCCGGTATCAAGAGGCACTTGACAGCGCCGTACTCTCCTCAACAAAACGGAGTTGTTGAACGACGTAACAGGACACTAATGGAGATGACAAGGAGTATTTAAAGCATATGTCTTTACCTAATTACTTGTGGGGAGAGGCAGTGAGGCATGCTACTTACCTTATCAATAGGGTTGCTACAAGAACGTTGGTCGCACAAACTCCATACGAAGCTTTTACCTTGAAGAAACCAAATATTGAGCACTTGCGGGTCTTCGGTTGTATTGGATATGCAAAAACAGAGTCTCCACACCTTAAAAAGTTAGACGATAGATCAAGAGCCCTTGTGCATTTGGGAACTGAACCCGGCTCGAAAGCATACCGCGTATTGGACCCATCGAGTCAAAGAATCATAGTAAGTAGGGATGTAGTCTTCGACGAAGGTAAGAGCTGGAATTGGGTGAATGTAGAGCAAGATATGGTTAGCGAATCAGGAAATTTCAGCATAAGCTTTGGAGAATTTGGAAATAATGGCATTAGAGAAGAAGAAGTTGTCAAAGAACCAGAAACAGCCGTAACAGGGGAGATAGAAAACCACGGAGAAACAGAGGAGAATAGTGAAGAGGATAATGATGACAGCTATGATGGTGACGGTGAGGTCACCATTGAAGCTCCGGTGAGAAAGTCAGGGAGACAAACAAAAAAACCAAGCTACTTGAAGGACTATGTTTTATTAGCCGAGATCGAAGGTGAAAGACTCTTGCTCACGATAGATGAGGAACCATGGGATTTTAGCGAGGCAAAAGGAAATAAACATTGGATAGAGGCATGTGAAGAAGAAATATCATCCATAACTAAGAATAACACTTGGTTCTTAGTGGAGCGTCCAGTTGGAGCTAAATCTATCGGTCTAAAGTGGGTTTTCAAAATCAAACGCAATTCAGACGGAAGCATAAACAAATACAAGGCAAGGCTCGTGGCAAAGGGATATGTGCAGAAACATGGCATTGACTATGACTAGGTATTTGCTCCAGTGGCGCGCATTGAAACAATCCGCTTTATCCTTGCACTTGCAGCATCACATGGCTGGGAAGTACATCATCTCGACGTGAAAACTGCGTTCCTTCACGGTGAACTCAAAGAAACAGTCTACGTGAACCAACCTGAAGGTTTTGAGATCCAAGGCTCTGAAGATAAGGTGTATAAATTGAATAAAACACTTTACGGACTACGACAAGCACCAAGAGCTTGGAATAATAAGCTGAATCAGATTCTTCAGGAACTGAACTTTATCAAGTGCTCCAAGGAATCATCATTATATCGAAAGCAAGAGAAGGAGCAACTTCTTGTCGTGGCTGTATATGTGGATGATCTACTTGTCACTGGAACCAACTTAAGCTTGATACTCGAGTTTAAAAGAGAAATGGCGTCAAGATTTGAGATGAGTGATCTAGGAAAGCTGACTTACTATCTTGGAATTGAAGTTCTGCAGCATGAAAACGGCATCACCTTAAGCCAAGAAAGATATGCGAATAGGATCTTGACTGAAGCTGGGATGGAACAGTGTAATTCTACTTACATACCGATGGATGCAGGGTTGAAGTTATCAAAAGCACACAAGGAGAAAAATATTGACGAGAAAGGGTATAGAAGAAGTATTGGTTGTCTTCGATACTTGTTACACACTCGACCCGATCTCTCTTATTCTGTTGGGGTACTAAGTAGATATATGCATGAGCCAAAAGAATCTCATGGAGCAGCATTGAAGCAAGTTATCAGATATCTAAGAGGTACAACTTCTCTCGGTCTTACGTTCCATCGTGAAAGGGAAATAAGTTTGGTTGGATATAGCGATAGTAGCCACAATACGAATGAAGATGATGGTAGAAGTACAACTGGTCACATATTCTATCTTGGCACTAGTCCAATTACTTGGTGTACGCAGAAGCAAGACACGGTTGCAATGTCGTCGTGTGAAGCTGAGTTCATGGCAGGTACCGAAACAGCAAAGCAAGCAATTTGGCTCCAAGACCTGCTTAGCGAAGTGACTGGGTGTACTAGTGAAAAGGTCACCATTTTGATGGATAATAAGTCAGCAATAGCCCTCACAAAGAATCCAGTGTTCCATGGTAAGAGCAAGCATATACATAGGAGATATCATTTTATAAGAGAGTGTGTTGAAAATGGACAAATAGAAGTGGAGCATGTTCCTGGAACAGAACAGAGCAAAAGGCAGATATACTAACAAAGGCACTTGGGAGAATCAAGTTCAAAGAAATGAGAGAGTTCATTGGTGTTCAAGACTTGAAGAAGAGAGACTTCAAGCTTAAGGAGGAGAATGTTGGATTAAGCTTGAAGTAGCTTGAAGATCAAGAAAAGTATATTT
>NW_010922714.1:0-4395 GCF_000633955.1 Camelina sativa | reverse complement strand
ATCAAAGGTGGAGTGAAACAGAGCCTTAGTGGTAGAGATCCCATCACAGTCATCGCCGGTAATGATTATGTCATCAACATAGACAAGAACGACCACTCGACCATTCTTAGTCCGAAGAGTGAAGAGAGTGTGGTCGGCTTCAGATCGTGTGAAGCCATGCTGGTGAAGCGTGGAGCTGAGTTTGTGGTACCACTCCCTAGGATACTGCTTCAAGCCGTAGATGGCCTTGCGGAGGCGAAGAACTTTGCCTGGAGCGACTGTAGCCTCTAAGCCCGGAGGAGGGTGCATATAGACTTCTTCTTCGAGCTCCCCCTGAAGGAACGCATTCTTGACGTCCATCTGCCATAAGTCCCATGACAGATTGGTGGCTAGTGAGAGAACAACACAAACCGTGTGAAGTTTGGCCACCGGTGCGAATGTGTCCGTATAATCGGTGCCATAGGTCTGGGTGAAGCCGCGGGCAACAAGACGAGCTTTGTACCGTTCCACAGCACCATTACTTAGATACTTGATTGTGAACACCCATTTAGAGCTGACCGCTTTCTTTCCCTTGGGGAGATCTGCCTCGTCCCAAGTATGATTGCGGATCATGGCCCTGGTCTCATCATCAATAGCATCTAACCATTCAGTGTGGTCTTTGGCCTCATCATAGGTTTGCGGGATAAACTGAGCATCGATCTTGGTGAGGAAGGCAGCGTGTTCTGGAGGGAGCAGGTCAAGTGAACACACAGCTTGAATCGGATGGGCCACGGCCTGGTTGTTGTAATAAACCCGTTTTTCTTTCCAAGTGGACGGGTGAAACTTGAGCCGTTCACTCCGACGAGGAAGAGCTATGCTGGATTCTTGTTGATGTGTATCATTGTCAGCACTCGGGTGACCACGAGCCTCCGGGATACCAGGGATTGATAAATCAAGAGGTTCATCAGCGGAAAGATCAAGCAGCTCCGAAGCATTCTCTTGATCTTCTTCTTGACTAGGCGGCTCGGAGGAGGTTGGTGTAGAGTCTTCAGTTAGTTCTGGCTGAGCCTGATCAGGTTGGTCTTGGTCCGTGCGAGTAGATGGCATTGTGACACCAAGATGATTCAGTAGGAATCGTAGGTTGGTAGCTCGATCGGAGTTGGAATGAGATAGATCCTTGAGGCCGTCCCAGTCCTTTGTCTCGTAGTATCCTTGTTGTTCAAGGAACTTCACGTCTCGGGAGATAAGTAAGCGGCCGGTGGTGGGATCATAGCACTTATACCCCTTTTGGCTCGTCGAGTAGCCGATGAACATGCATTTGGTGCTTTTGGCGTCGAGCTTAGTCCTTTGTTCACCTGGTACCAAGACAAAACACACACACCCAAATACGCGTAAGTGATCCAATGAGGGTTTAATTTGATTCAATACCTCATATGGTGATTTATCGTGTAAGACTTTGGTGGGAGTCCTATTGATCAGGTAACAAGCTGTCATCACGGCGTCTCCCCAAAAGCGTTTGGTGACATTGGTTTGAAACATCATCGCCCTTGCCACCTCCATAAGATGCCGGTTCTTTCTCTCGGCCACACCATTTTGCTGGGGCGTATAAGGGCAACTAGTTTGTTGTAGTATGCCGTGTTTGGACAAGTGAGCTCTAAGTTTATGACTTGTGTATTCTCCTCCATTGTCCGATCTTAGTACCTTTATTTTAGCATTGAAATGATTAGTGACATAATTCTGAAAGTTAACAAATGCATCATAGACTCTATCTTTAGATGGTAACAAAGTAAGCCAAGTGTACTTTGATTTTTCATCAATAAAAGTCACAAAATACTTGTTATTATCTCTAGATAAGCAAGGTGAAGTCCAAACATCAGAATGCACTAAATCAAAACAATGTTCATAAATAGTAGTTGACTTAGGAAAAATAGACTTGCAATGTTTGCCAAGAATACAAGGTTCACAACTTGAATTATCAAAGGAAACATTAGGCAACATTAATTTAAAAGCCTTAGAGTGAGGGTGGCCTAGTCTAGCATGCCAAACATCACTCGAAATACTACTAAGGTTTGATATAAGCGAAAACACATTAGATGGACTTGATGAGGTTTTCTCTAGGACATATAGATCTCCCTTAGCATCTCCTCCTCCAAGAACCTTTCCAGTCTTAATATCCTGAAAATGCACACTGTTAGGGCCAAAGATAGTGTAGCAGTTTAAATCAGTTGTAGCTCTTTTAACCGATAAGAGGTTAGAGGTAAAAGTAGGCATAAAGAAAGCCTTTGAATCCTTGTCAAAGAGCTTCAAGTCTCCTACACCCTTTACTGGTATTCTATCCCCATTAGCAATAATAACATTACCCACAGCCGGTTTTATGTTGTGTATAAGACTAGGGTTACTTATCATGTGGTGAGAAGCACCCGAGTCAACAACAAGGGTTTTACTAGGCTGTGAGGCAAAGAAGGTGGTACCAGATTCTTTTAGCGCGGCAATGGATTTGATGAGAGCCTCCAGGTCAGACTTCCTCACAAGATCCCCAAACGAGGCTGCCATAGCCGTAGCCGCCGCACTGCCTTGGTTTGCTGCACCGGAACCTTGACCGCTTGGTCCTTCATGTGAGAGGTTTGCTTTGAACTTGGCCGGCTTGAGGTGAGGGTGAAGAACCCAGCACTTGTCCTTCATGTGTCCCTTCTTTTTGCAGTGGTCACACACCATGGCTCTCCGGTCGTCATGTTTGTAGGCGCCCTTGTTTGCAGTTGCCAAGTCTTCCTTTCCACTAAAGAGACCAAGGGAACCTTGTTCTTTTTGCACTTGGGAACAAACGTCTTCAAGCGTAGGCAGCTTGTCTCCCCGGAGGATATGTTTGATTAAGTCATTAAACGCCGGGTTAAGGGTGAGTAGGAGGCCAAACACCTTGTCTTGCTCCTTTCTTTCGTTGAGGATGGCCGGATCAATTGTACTCGGTCGGAGCATCTCAAGCTCGGCCCATAGTGACCTAAACTTCCCAAAGTGCTTTGTGAACTCCAAATCTTCTTGATGAAGCCCATTGATTGCCTTCTTGACTTCAAACACTCGGGTTAGGTTGGTCACGTTCCCATAGACATTCGCTAGCGTCTCCCACAACTCCTTGGCCGTCTCGCAGTATGAATAGGCTTCAAGGATAGGTGCGTCTAGCGAGTTTTGGAGAATGGCAAGCACGGTCTGATCTTCTTGGAACCACTTAACTTCCTTCTCGAGATCAGCCTCCTTGTCTTCTTCCTTCTCTTCTTTACCATCTTCCTTAGTAGCTTTCTTGGGAAGCTGGTCCGTTTCCACATGGATCCACAGCCCCCGGCCACTAAGTGCGGTCTTTGTGGTTCTCTTCCACAACAAGTAATTTGCTCCTTTGAGCACTACCGGGGTTACAATGGTTTTGGTGTTATCCATTGTTACCGATTTGAAACGACAAAGTAGAATGAACTAGGTAGAATATTGAAATGAAGTAGTATTTAGATGGTTTAGGAGTATAAGGAAGAACAGAACTAGATTTAGAGAGTCAAGGATCAAAGAACTTGCTCTGATACAATGTTAGTTTTAGACGGAAGCAAAGAGAACAATTTGAAAGGGATTGAGTGAACTATGTAGAGAGAAGTGAGAAAACATATCATTCCCTTAGTATTTCCATTACAATGTCGGCTAAGGACTTTAAATAGTAAGAAAGGAACTAGGGCAACCCTCTAATACACTCGACAACTTGGATAGGGACATAAAGGAAGGAGTGGGACAATCCCAAGGGTGAAAGTGACATGACTTGGTCTCCTTAAGGGAGGCGACCCGTGACCTTATCCTCCAACGGCTCTATTGCTCCTTCGAGATTCTTCTAATGGGCTTTGCTAAGTAGTCCAGCCTCCCCTCTTCTCATTTCATTCGATATGGCTCGGCCTTATTAGTAAGTGTACGGACGTACGGACACGGCCATACGGACACCTTCTAGTCTCGAGTGTCTTATGATCAATACCAAATTCATTCCGAACTCTTACAATAAGTCAAATGCATTAGATTGGCACAAATTCTGACCCTAGAAACAGTAACAAAGCTTTTTACTGCTTAGAATCAATGTTTTCTCGGTTTTAGCCTGTTCCGGGACAAAATGGGTAAAAGTGGTGTCTAAACACTCCAAATTCAACCCGAAATCTTATAATTAGTCAAATGCATTGGAGTGTCACATATTTGGACCCTAGAAAGAGTAACATAGCTGTTTACTGCTTCGAATCAATGTTTTCTCGGTTTTAGCCTGTTTTGGGATAAAACCGGTTTAAGTGTTGTCTAAACACTCCAAATTCATCCAGAACTCTTACTATTAGTCAAATACATTGGACTGTCACACATTTTTGACCCCAGAAATAGTAACATAGCTATTTACTGCTTCGAATCAATGTTTTCTCGGTTTTAGCCTGT
>NW_010922713.1:0-4401 GCF_000633955.1 Camelina sativa | reverse complement strand
GGTTAAACCTCTTTGTATCCTATAAATAAGTGCAAAAGCTGTAATCTTAAGTCAAGTTGAAAGGAAATAAAACATTATCCTTCAATTTCTTTCATGGTATCAGAGCCATGGAGCTCTACTCTTATCCTACTCTAAACATTTCAAATTGTGTCACTGTTAAACTTACAGAACGCAACTACATTCTGTGGAAATCCCAGTTCGAGTCCTTTCTCTCCGGTCAAGGGCTTCTGGGTTTTGTCACGGGGACTGCTACAGCACCGGCGACCACCGTCATCACTCGTAACAACGAAGAACAAAGCGTCACAGCTCCAAACCCAGATTATGAAGCTTGGCGTCGCTCAGATCAAGTTGTTATGGCATGGCTCCTTGGTTCGTTGTCTGAAGATATCCTTAGTGTGGTGGTCGGATCCACAACTTCTCACGATGTGTGGACCAACCTTGCCAGCCATTACAACCGCACTTCGTCATCTCAGGTTCTGCAACTTCAGAGGCGTCTCCATGGCATTTCAAAAGAAGGGAAAACCATGGATGAGTATCTGCGAGATCTCAAGAATGTCTTTGATCAACTTTCCTCTGTTGGAAGCCCTGTTACAGAAAAGATGAAGGTTTTTGTCACGATTCACGGTCTTACTCGTGAATATGAGCCTCTGATAACCTCGCTTGAGTCTTCCTTGGATGCAGTTCCTGAACCACCTTACGAAGACATTTTGCATCGTCTCCGAGGCTATGATGACAGGCTTCAAAGCTATGTCACACCTTCAGAAGTCTCACCTCACTTGGCTTTCTACACCACAAACAGAGGTCGTGGCCAGTTTCGTGGCAGAGGAGGACAAAATCGAGGACGAGGTAGCTTCTCCACTCGAGGACGTGGATTTCATCAACAGTTCAGCTCCGGAAGCTCATGTTCATCTGTTACAGAGAAACCCACCTGTCAGATCTGTGGAAAGAAAGGTCACCAAGCTCCTGACTGTTGGCACAGATACGATGACAACTATGAACAACAAGGAGCTGTCGCTTCTGCTCTCGCTGCATTACACATCACTGACGTAACTGATGAGATAGGTTGGCATCCGGATACAGCTGCAACGGCTCACATTACAAACTCCACTAAGCGTCTGCAACAATCACAACCTTACTATGGTTCAGACACAGTGATGGCTAGTGATGGTAACTTTCTGCCTATAACTCACATTGGTTCTGCTAGTCTTCCTTCTACATCAGGTAATCTTCCTTTGAAGGATGTTTTAGTGTGCCCAGATATTGCCAAATCTTTATTATCTGTATCAAAGTTAACCAAAGACTATCCATGTTCCTTCACTTTTGATGATGATGCTGTTGTTATAAAGGACAAAGCAACTCAAAAAATCCTGACAATGGGAGGAACAAGTGAAGGGCTTTATCTGCTGGAGAATCATAAGTTTCAGATGCACTACTCTACCAGACAAATCTCCACTAGTGATGAAGTTTGGCACCGACGTTTAGGACATCCAAATCCCAAAGTTCTCCAGCTCCTATCTTCTAATAAGGCAATTCAAATAACAAAGAGTACCCACAAGGTGTGTGAATCATGTCGACTTGGGAAGAGTACCAAATTGCCATTTTCTCCTTCTGTTTTTAGTTCAACTAGACCCTTAGAGAGGATACATTGTGATCTCTGGGGTCCTGCTCCTGTTCCTTCAGTTCAAGGTTTTCGATTCTATGTAATCTTCATAGATCATTACTCAAGATTCTGTTGGTTTTATCCCTTAATAAGAAAGTCTGATTTCTATTCCATATTCATCAAGTTTCAAAGTTTTGTCGAAAACCTTCTTCAAGCAAAGATTGGGATATTTCAGTGTGATGGAGGGGGAGAATTTATAAGCCAACAGTTCTTACAGCACCTGCAAATGTCTGGAATACAACAATATATTTCATGTCCTCACACACCTGAACAGAATGGTTTAGCAGAGAGAAAGCATAGACAAATTACAGAGAATGGTCTAACTCTTCTATTTCAAAGCAAAGTTCCACAAAGATTTTGGGTTGAATCATTCTTCACTGCAAACTTCCTAAGTAATCTTCTGCCAACAACAGCTCTTCCAAGCCACAAAAGTCCCTATGAAGTTCTTTTTGCTAAAGTTCCAAATTACTCTGCATTGAGAACTTTTGGATGTGCTTGCTTTCCCACTCTCAGAGCTTATGCTCACAACAAGTTTGATCCTAAATCTCTGAAATGTGTCTTTCTTGGCTATACAGAAAAATACAAGGGATATAGATGCTTCTACCCACCTACAGGTCGAGTGTACATCAGTCGGCATGTTGTTTTTGACGAAGAATCCTTTCCCTGTTCAGACACATATGTCGATGATCAATCACCTCCTGCTACACCACTAATTGATGCTTGGTTGTGCGCATCTCCTATCACATCAAACAAAGCACAGGTCACAGTTTCCTCTCAAGAACAAAACAGAGAATCAACCATGCCTCAAGCTCAAAATCCAAACTCTACAGCAAATAGAAGTGAACAAATTCAACAACAAGTGTCTACCTCTACAACGGTGACACCAAATCAAAGCAATACTCACTTACAATCTGATCCATCTGAATCCTCTCAAGAACCAGCATCATCTGATGATGAGGAGTGTTCTGAGTGTACGGCAAGCTGCGATCTTGATCCTATAGGCAACAACGCTTCATCATCATCACCTGGTGCAGAGAATTCAGACCCCTCTACATTATCCTCACATCCTATGACTACACGGCTGAAAGCAGGTATTACAAAACCAAACAGAAAATATGCTCTGCTCTCTCACAAAGTATCTCATCCTATGCCTACAACAGTTACTGAAGCTTTAAAAAATGACCGGTGGACTGAAGCCATGACTGAAGAGATGACTAACTGTAAAGTCACTCACGCTTGGGATCTTGTTCCACCTCAACATGACATGCACATCTTAGGATCAAAATGGGTTTTCAGAGTTAAACTTCATGCTGATGGCTCTTTAGACAAATATAGAGCCAGATTAGTAGCTCAAGGTTTTAAACAAGAGGAAGGAATCGACTACCTTGAAACATATAGCCCTGTAGTCCGAACAGCTACTGTACGAGCGGTGCTTCATCACGCAACAGTCATGAATTGGGAATTCAAACAGATGGATGTAAGCAATGCGTTCCTTCATGGTGATCTGACTGAAACTGTGTATATGAAGCAACCTGCCGGCTTTGTTGATAAGGATCATCCTGATCATGTTTGCTTATTGCGCAAATCTCTCTATGGTTTAAAACAGGCTCCAAGAGCCTGGTTTAACAAATTCAGTAACTTTCTTCTGAGCTTTGGATTCGACTGCAGCATCAGAGATCCATCTCTCTTTGTTTATGACAAGAACGGGGATGTCATAATGCTTCTTCTCTATGTAGATGACATGATCATCACAGGCAACAATTCCACTATTCTGAATATTCTTCTTGATGCACTAAACACACAATTTATGATGAAAGACCTTGGCACACTACATTACTTTCTTGGGATTCAGGCACAATTTCATCAAGATGGTTTATTTCTGTCTCAACAAAAATACGCTGAAGATCTCCTTGTGAGTGCAGCAATGGCTAACTGCTCACCAGTCTCTACTCCTCTTCCACTTCAGTTGGATAGAGTACCACATCAATCTGAACTCTTCGATGATCCAAAGTACTTTAGGAGTCTAGCAGGCAAGCTGCAATATCTCACACTGACCAGGCCTGACATACAGTTCGCCGTGAACTTTGTTTGCCAGAAAATGCATCAGCCGACGGTTTCTGACTATCATCTCCTCAAGAGAATTCTCAGGTACATCAAAGGCACCACTACCCTGGGTATTTCCTTCAACAGAAACACAAACTCCAAAATCAGAGTCTTCAGCGACAGTGATTATGCTGGATGCCAAAACACAAGTCGATCAACAGGTGGCTTCTGTACATTTCTTGGTAATAATCTAATCTCATGGTCCTCAAGGAAGCAACCGACAGTTTCTAAGAGTTCCACAGAAGCAGAATACAGAGCCATGTCTGATGCAGCTTCTGAGATCACATGGCTTGTTAATCTTCTCCAAGATTTAGGCCTTCCAAAGCCTCCGACGCCGGAATTATTCTGTGACAATCTCTCCGCTGTCTACTTAACAGCAAATCCCGCTTATCATGCTCGAACCAAACACTTTCGAACTCACTATCACTATGTGAGAGAACTAGTCGCCTTTCGAGAGCTCATCGTCTATCATATTCCAGCACATTATCAATTAGCTGACATTTTTACGAAATCTCTTGCCAAACAGCCATTCGAATGGCTGAGACTCAAAATTGGCGTCGTTGTTCCACCGACTCCAAGTTTGCGGGGGAGTGTCAACAACACAGCTCAAAACGGCATCACTTTGCAAAAAGGCTTCA
>NW_010922712.1:0-4404 GCF_000633955.1 Camelina sativa | reverse complement strand
AAAAAAAAAAAAAAAAAAAAACTTACCCGATCAATTTTTTTTCAATGGCAACAGAAGCTTCATCTGAATCTTCAATAGCAACGAGTGGAGCAAAGTCTGATGCACTTGTGTCTCCTTATTATCTGCATCGTTCAGATAATACAGGACAAGTGCTAACTCCAATTCTATTAAATGGAGGAAATTACGAACAATGGTCGAAGTTGTTTCTCAATTCACTTCGAACCAAAAGGAAATTGGGATTCGTTGATGGATCTCTCCGACGACCGGTGAATAAACCAACAGAGGAAGAAAAGTGGGATATGGTGAATGCTATGATCATTGGGTGGATCTATAGCAGCGTTGAATCTAAGCTTCGACCCTCCATATCATTAGTAGCCACAACTAAAATCATGTGGGAAAGTCTGCGACGACGATTCTCCGTAAGTGACGATACGAGGGTTCATCAGATTCACGCCGATATTGCAACCTGCAAGCAAGACGGTGAGACAGTTGAGGTTTATTACAGCAAACTGAAAATTTTGTGGGATGATCTTTCTGATTTTCAGAAAGGTTTTAGTTGCTGTTGTGGAAGTGATGATTGTGAAGCTATGCTAAAGTACGAATTGTTGCAAGAAAAAATTCGTGTGCATCAATTTCTGATGGGGTTAGATAATTCCAGATTTGGAACCACGAGATCTAACCTGCTGAGTCGACAGAGCGATTTGAACCTTGAGTCTGTGTATGCCCAGGTTATTCAAGAGGAGCGTCATCTGAGCGCTATGAAAAACGTCGAAGAGAAAGTTGCAGTGGTTGGCTTCTCTGCAACTGGTTCGTCCACTGCTGTTCATTCCGGTGGTCAGGCTGCCGCTACCCGATACGTGAAATTCCTCTTCTGAAAAACTCTCTGGTAAGAACGATAAACTTTTTCTTTTTGGAAAAGATAGACGACATGATATTATATTCGATTCCGGCGTGTCTCACCATATGACGGGAGATGTGAGCCTATTGAGTGATGTTGAGCAGATTTCCCCTTGCCCAATCTCGTTACCCAACGGTCAGATTGCTTGGGCTACAAGTCACGGCAAATTAAATCTTGGGGGACATCTGATTTTGAGTCACGTTTTTTATTCAGCCACTCTATCGATCACGCTTATTTCCGTTGCACAACTTTTACGTGATGTAGCTGGATTTGTTCTCTTTACTAAAAAGTTTTGTGTGATACAGGACCTCGTTTCGAAGACTTTGATTGGTGCGGGTAAGGAGCGTGATGGGGTGTATCATTATGATGGAGCGGTTGCGGTCAAAGCTGGTCACGTTGGAAAAGTGAAGAGTAGAGATTTGTGGCATCATCGAATGGGACACCCCTCGTCTAAAGTGCTTTCTGTTTTAGCTTCTGTTGGTGGTTTTTCTAATTCTTTGGGTGTTTTTGAACGATCTTGTGGTGTTTGTCTACGCGCCAAACAAACTCGAGACACATTTTTAAGTAGTTCTAATAAAGCAGCTGCTCCTTTCTCTCTTATTCATTGTGGTTTATGGGGACCCTATCGGGAACCATCGACATCCGGAGCACGGTATTTTTTAACAATTATTGATGATTTTTCTAGAGCTGTTTGGACAATTCTGCTTCTCGAAAAGAAAGAAACGGCTACAGCGCTGAAAACATTCTGTTCATATGTAGAACGACAGTTTAAAAAGAAAGTACAAATTATACGAAGCGACAATGGTGCTGAGTTTTTGTATCTTCGAAGATATTTTGCTGATTGTGTTATTGAACATCAGACTTCTTGCGTTGAAACACCACAGCAAAATGGGAGAGTGGAAAGAAAGCATATACATATTTTGAATGTCGCCCGAGCTCTTTTGTTTCAAGCGTGTTTGCCAAAGAAATTTTGGGGAGAAAGTATTTTAGCAGCAACCTATTTGATAAATAGGACTCCATCGATGGTTCTGGATCACAAAACGCCATATGAGCTTCTTTTGGGTTCTCCTCCAAAGTACGACAATCTTCGCGTTTTTGGAACTCTGTGTTATGCTCGGAAGATTAATCGCGCGAAGGAAAAGTTTGATGAACGTAGCACGAGGTGTCTTTTTCTGGGTTATCCAATGGAGAAGAAGGGCTGGTTGGTTATGGATTTAAAAACAGAACATATGTTTGTCTCACGAGATGTGGTTTTTCACGAACACTTATTTCCATATCAGATTTCACCGTTACCGACAGCTAGTTCTGATGTTCCTCAGCATTCTCCATCACCAGTGCTATATGACGATGAGTGTGATGAGTTTGACGAAGGAGGAAGCCATGAAACAGGGGGAGGAAGCCATGACACAGGGGGAGAAAGTTTAACACCTGCAACAGCTCACAATTCCGGGTCTGATGAAGCAGCTCGTGATTCCACATCTGCTGGCGTGGTTGCTTCGTCGACTCCAGAACCTGCAGATCCATCGTCGTCTTCCTCTCCCGCTGCAGATTCTTCATCATCTTCATCTGCAGAATCTGCAGAACCGGCAGAACATCAGCAAACAGAGCAATTAGGAAGAGGTTCATCTTTCAAAATAAAATCAGTGTGTTTAGCTCCGTATGTCACAAACGCCGCTCATGCTTATAACGACACCCATCACGCCTCCTCCATCCCATCATCATCGTCTTCAGGTTCGTGTTGGTATCCCTTAACTCGCTATTTTTCATGTCATCGATTATCTCCCTCTATACAGGCGTTTTCCGCAGCTGTTGATGCCACGACAGAACCAAATTCTTACAAAGAAGCTGTCAAACACGATACTTGGAGAGGAGCAATGGGGAAAGAAGTGGATGCTCTTGAATTAAATAACACATGGGATGTTATCGAATTGCCTCCAGGGAAACAGGTGATTGGATGCAAATGGGTCTATAAAATTAAATTCAATTCCGATGGTACGATTGAACGTCACAAAGCTCGACTTGCTGCGCTTGGTAATAGACAAGAAGAAGGTATCGATTACAGGGAAACTTTTGCTCCGGTTGTTAAAATGACGACGGTTCGTATCGTTCTTGAGATTGCATCCGCAAAGAATTGGGAACTGTTCCAAATGGACGTTCACAACGCCTTCTTACACAGTGATTTAGAGGAGGAAGTCTACATGAAATTGCCACCGGGTTTCTCGACTGTTGATGATAAACGTGTTTGTCGCTTAAAGAAATCAATTTACGGTCTTCGTCAAGCACCGCATTGTTGGTTTGCAAAGCTGTCCAAAGCTCTTCTTGAGTTTGGTTTCACACAAAACCATAAAGATTACTCTCTGTTCACTTTAGTTCGTGGAGGTAAAACGCTCTTTGTCTTGGTCTATGTTGATGATTTGATAGTTGGTGGTGATAATTCTGTTTTGATTTCAAGCTTCAAAGCTTATTTGAATCGATGCTTTCATATGAAAGACTTGGGCGTGTTGAGATATTTTTTGGGTATTGAAGTTACTCGAGGAAAAGACGGTATTTATTTGTCTCAAAAGAAGTATGCATTGGACATTGTGACGGAGTGTGGTCTTCTCGGATCAAAGCCAGCTGGTACACCAATGGAGCAAAACCACACATTGGCTCATGGAGATGGTCCGTTTTTTACTGAACCGACACGTTACCGCTGGCTGGTAGGCCGACTTGTGTATTTGGCTGTTACAAAACCAGAGATCAGCTACGCTGTTCATATTTTGGCGCAGTTTTTGCAGCAGCCTCGTCAAAAGCATTGGGATGCGGCTCTCCGTTTAGTCAGATATTTAAAGGGTTCTCCTGGTCGAGGAATTCTTCTGAGTGCTGCTAGTGATCTACAGATTACTGCTTACTGTGATTCTGATTATAATGCTTGTCCTATTACTCGTAGATCAATAACTGGTTATCTTGTTATGTTGGGCGATTCCATTGTTGCTTGGAAGACGAAGAAACAGAAAACGGTTTCTCGATCGTCCGCGGAAGCTGAATATCGCTCAATGGCGATGACTTTGAGTGAGCTAAAATGGACAAAGGAGCTCTTGGCAGCTTTTCATATTCGACAAAAGGAATCGATGTATCTCTTTTGCGATAGTAAGGCAACAATTCATATCGCCGCAAATCCAGTGTTTCACGAGCGAACTTAACATATCGAATCCGATTGTCATTTTGTTCGAGATGCGGTTCAAGATGGCTCTCTTATTACGCCTCATGTTCGTACAACAGATCAGATTGCTGACATCCTCACTAAGCCTCTCGCAGTCCAACAATTGCAACGTCTACTTGGCAAGATGGGCGTTCGCGATCTTCACGCTCCACCTTGAGGGGGAGTATTGGGATAATTACTAATCTATTTAGGATATACTCAGAATCATAGATTAAATTTAAGAGATAAGTTTGATATTTTGATTTATAGTTATCTCCTGGTTTGTAGGAGCAATGACTTGTGTATAAATTGATGTAAAGAACGA
>NW_010922711.1:0-4431 GCF_000633955.1 Camelina sativa | reverse complement strand
GAAAGATCCGCGTGAAGATCATGAGCGATGAAACGTGTTGTGTAGTAATTTATTCCGATAAAATCAAATGAATTTTTTACTATCATAGATTCTTCTTTGGTGAAAGAAGGTAATCTATTTCCAGCGTTTGTCTTCATCGTTTCGGGATAATCTCCAAAGACTAAAGGGTTAAGATGCCTATACATAATTGTAGAATAAACAAGATTAGAAAAAATTAATAATAAATGATTAGCAAATTATTTATTTTGTTTCAACGTTGATTACATAGATGACAACTCACCAACCAACATTAAAAACAAGAGCTCGTTCAACTGCTTCTTTATCAGCATTAGAATCACTGTCATATGGCTCGAACCAATAAGGAGACAACACTATGCCTATCTTGGCATCTTTTGAAATCTGTTTCACAGTTACAATAAATCAAACTGTTAATTTTTTTGGCGTTCAAATCCGTTTTAAGATTAAATGACATGAAAATATCCATACACTTTTGTTTGTGTGTGTGTTCAAAACAAATAAAAATTTTAAAGAAACTGTTTTTTAGGAAGACATAGTTTCTTATTTACCTTGTCACATTTCCTGAACTCTTCAGCAGCAGTAGCGTGAGCAAGAAGAAGGTGGTGAGATACTATATAAGGCTCTGTGCCCGAATCACCAGCTACACACAAACTGTTTACCCATTTTGAACATCTACCGATTGCTTTATTGCCCCTATCATAACCCGCAACGCTATAAACATATGGCTCATTGAACGTTGTCCATAGATTGACCTTGTCACCAAATTCTTGGAAACAGAATCTGGCATAGTTTCTAAAATCATCTCTGGATAAAACCATTCAACAACAAAAAAATGTCAAAAGACTGAAAGAGCAGTACTTAAAACTTATGTATATCGTGTATGAATCTAAGCTTTTAACTTACATGATTCGAGGACTCAAAAAGCTACCGTACTCATCATCAAGAGCTTGAGGTATATCCCAGTGATAGATTGTTATAAATGGTTTTATACCTGTATGAATGTTTATATATATAGTGTGATGAGAAACATTTCAAACACAAAACTTAGCTATTATTAACGATTTGAGCTTATGATTCTTACCATTCTTGATAAGTTCATCAATAAGATTCTTGTAAAATTGAACCCCTTCTTTATTTACTCCATCACTTAGTTTTCCACCTGAAAATATAATAGATAAAACGGTTAAAAATAATTCTTGGGAAAAAGGTAAAAAATAAAAAAAAATGTACGTGTCACGTGAGTTGTATCTTCCAAATTGATAGTAGGAAAAAAAAAAATCCAAATATTTACTTACTTGGTAATATTCTTGACCAGGATAGTGAAAATCTGAAAGTATCCAAATTCATTTCCTTCATTAATTTGATGTCTTCCTGTTCATTTTACCATTTAATTAATATAAGTTGTTGCAAGAAAAATAATAATAAAATAACTATTGAAACTTAAAACTTGATTATGCAGATATGTCCCACCAATTTTTTTATGCTTATATTTCACAATTCAATCACGTTTCCAATGACCAAAAATGCTGCAAAGCAAGCAAGTATAAAATAATAAAAGTCATGCCGGCACAAACCTTGTAACGATGGTAAAAGTCTACAGCAACATCTCCGTTGTCCATGCTTGTCCTTTCTGAAAAAATATATAAAACTTTTACGTATAGATATTGGAAACGTTGGAAAAGATAAGTTCTTTATAACAAAAAAATTAACAACGTGTGGATGAATGAAAAAAAAGGTGAACCTGGGAATTCATGTGTAAAACGATCCCATATGCTCGGGGCCCTTCCTCCTTCTTCTACTGCACCTTCATACTGCATTCCACATATATTCAAATATCCTGATTAATTACTTTAACAAACTAATTAAATCTATCGAAAAAAAAAAAAAAAAACTATCGAAAGCATGAGTACATTTCATTGATCAGTACATTACAAACAAACCTGATAAGCGGAAGAAGCAACGCCAAAATCAAAATCAGGAGGAAAGCTATAACGATTTAGAGGTGCCGTAGGAGATCTAAGAGATCTTCCCTGTGCAGCATCCCATGATGCTACACTTAGTGTAATTAGTACTAGTGCAAGTAGCTTAATTTCCATTTCCTTGGACGTTATTTAGTTTATGGAAGAAAAAAGCTTTAGTAAAAGATTTGAGAATTTTGAGATATGTAAGTAAGTCTTTAGAGAACAAGATATGTAAAAGACTTCTGAGAAGTGTTAATGCATCAACTTCGTCTTATATAGAGAGAGAGAGGTAGTTAGCTAGGGCACACGCGTACCATATATTATGAATAGTTTTTGTTAACTATAAAATAATCAAAATCTTTGACTAAACCGGTTGTCTTTCGATGACTATTTGATTAAATTAATTGGATGATTAAAATCGTGACTCTCGTGAGTCTTCGTGACTAAACAAACTTAGTTAGACTGAAATTATTCAAACTGTGTTATTCGCATCTTGTTTTGTGCGCTTTTATATGATTATTTAAACTTATACCAACTACAACGTATCGTGTTAAGTCCGTAATTAAACACATAACAAGTACGTTTTAAAATATATTAGTATTTGTTTGATAAAATAATAATAATGTATATTAGTATTCAACAAACAAAAGTGACACAACATCAGTCAAGCTAAATGTTATATTATTTTTAAACTCTTTATAAAAAAAATGGTCTTATTTTTAACGACTCACTAATGTCTTCTGTTTCGAAAGGTCTTGGTCCATTAAATAAAACGTTTACAAGATCTGTCAACAGAACAAATCAAACAAAAGTGCCGATATACTAGCTGAGCATAGAATCGCAGAAGATCATCCTTTCTCTTTTTATAATTATGTTCCAATCGTAATAACCCAACCTCTACTGTCATTATGCTTTATTAAAATAGATAAAAATCTTTGGACAATATCTACAAAGGATGTGATAATCTTCTTTTTTTTTGATTAAATTTTTGAGATTAGTTAGACCACATTTTTAATATGCTTGTTCAATTTAATAAAAATTATCTTGATTAAAAATAAAAAATTTCTTGTTCAAAAAACACACAACAAATTATAGGAAAAAAAATTGAAGTTTTTAATTGTTTTATTTTTTTTAAAAGTTTTTCCTTCAAAAATTATAAAAAATAAGCTTCAAAAATTATTATAACTATTTATAAAAAAATATATATTATAAGTTTTAAATGGAAGATTGTGGTTACATATCAACACATTTTTGGTTGATGTACTTTCTCTTAGGATAGCGTTTTATAATAGGTTTCCTACTTATAGAAACAATCTCAATAAATGCTCCAAAGACTTCTTTATATTCATAATTTTTTTTTTGCAGAGCTATATTCATAATTCTTAATAAAATATATTTCAATTTAAAAATTATCTTAAAAGATGATTCATATTACCATATACCGTATACTGGACATAAACTGAATTAGTAGGTAGTTTGCAAAAACAATACATGAAAGAAATTTTGGTCAAAGATGTGAAGAGTGACACATACGTACGTGAGTAAAATAAAAGTTACGGAACATTTTGGAAACGTGCGGGAAGGTCTTCTGGAGTCTTGATATTGACGGAAACTCTTAAATTCCGGGGTCAAGCTGCATAAATGCTGAAAATGGAGGTTCGAAGCAGGAATGACACGTCTTACTGTGTTGATCGATGACATACACAACCAAATCCATTCTTTTCGTCTCTCTATATGCACCAACATTTTTCATAATTAGGATAATAATTAAAAATACTCTCATTGACAGAGCATAATGTCTGTCACCTCATACCGTATAAGCTGGTATTGTATTACCTGTAACGCCTCCACCACTGACGTTCGTGGCCTCCCACACCCTCTCTTAGCCGGTGGCCTCTGCCCTCTCATCCGACACTGGTGCACTACTTCTAGAGATTTAAAAAGACTTGTTTTACTAAACATACAAATTACAACGAGATATTTTTCGGTTTACGTTTCTTCATTTACACTGTTTTACAAATTACTTTCTCAATAAGTCACCCATTCTTTAATTGTTCTAACCCAAGCACATGTAATGCTAAAGTTATATCAGAATGAGTTACAGAAAATATGAGTGCAAATTAGTGACATAATTAAGTTGTCACAAATTAATCATTGTAAGCTCTTTTTACACGCCTCATTTTCTAGAAATCGGGTATTACATAGCGTATTTATACACATAGAGACAACACTGTNTAGTGGCCTCCCACACCCTCTCTTAGCCGGTGGCCTCTGCCCTCTCATCCGACACTCGTGCACTACTTCTAGAGATTTAAAAAGACTTGTTTTACTAAACATACAAATTACCACGAGATATTTTTCGGTTTACGTTTCTTCATTTACACTGTTTTACAAATTACTTTCTAAATAAGTCACCCATTCTTTAATTGTTCTAACCCAAGCACATGTAATG
>NW_010922710.1:0-4435 GCF_000633955.1 Camelina sativa | reverse complement strand
TTTGAAGCAGAAATCTGTTGTAAAACACTTAGTGGATTCTATAGACCGGCCCGTTCACAGTCCATTAGGACATGGCCCTACTACCCATGTACGGTCCATCCTTGTACGGCCCATCGGCCATTGTCGGTTTATGGGCTTTAGCCTTTGTACTCTACTATATATATACTTGTAACCCTCGACATTCATGAATAAGACTAAGAGATTTCATCCTTCAACTCTCTAGTTTCACAATACGTTATCAGCACGATAGCCTCTAAGGCCAGCTGAGAAAACCCTAACCCTAAAACCCTAAAGGCAGCCGCCGTTTCTCTCTTACCCTAAAACCCTAAAAACCCTAATCGGCCGCCGCCTCTATCTCTTACCCTAAAACCCTAAAAACCGCCGCCCAAATTCGGCGAGCAGGTTCCGTCCATGTTCGCGGTTCGCGGATCCGGGGTAAGTTCCTGTCCGGAGATCTCTCGGTGATAATCCAAAACTCTCGACGATTACTCCTTGCTCGGAATCCACCATCGTCCGCGGTCCTGTTCCTGTTCGAAGATCGAGTTTTATCCGAGTTATGTTCGAGTTCGAAACCAAGGCGTGTTCGTGATCGAAATTTTATTGAAGACTTGTTCAAAGTTCGAGGTTCGCGGTTCCTGACGTTCGCAGTTCGCGGTTCCTGACGTTCGCAGTTCGCGGTTCCTGACGATAGCAGTTCGCGGTTCCGGCCGAGAGCGGTACGTAGGCGGTACGAGGATCTGTCCGAGAGCAGTCCGAGAGCAGTGCGAGAGTGGTATGAGGATTGGGTTGATAGCGGTTCTGATCGAGGTTCGTGAGTGAAATCTGAGGTCTTTAGCTCCCAGATCAAAACCAGTCAGACCCTAATTGGTGAAAGGTAAAATAAAGTCTAACCCTCTTAGAACCATATAATCGAATCTGAACCCTAACAGCTATTGAACCATAAAACATCCAAGTATACAAACAAACAAATCTTAAGAGTTCTATTCTTGTAAAACTTTAAAATCGGTTGCATAGGACTGTTAGATTGTTTGTGAATTGCACCAAAAGATATCAAGCTTGAATTTGGTTGATTGATTATTATTGCTTGATTGATTGTTGCATAAGAACCTAGAACTAAATTTGTTAGATTCATAAGATGTTAATCAAACTGTTCTAGGAGATTTAAAACTTGGTTGTTCATGCATCATAATGAAATCGAATTATGCATAGGGTATTAAAGAACCAATAATTGCATAAATTGTTAGAGTTGCATGAACATTAATATCAAATTGGATAGACTTGTTTAGGACTGTTGAATTCGGAATTTCCATAGAAACAATATAGGATCAATTATAAACATAAAACTGTTCTTGTAAATTAAGAAAAAATTTGGGATCCTAAAACTATGAAATTCGAAAATCATAGATCTGTTCTAGGTTGCTAGAACTATCAGGATAACTTCCAAATTTAATTTGGTAATTATCCTAAAATTTAAATAAAATATTTCCTAAAACTTGTCTTAATCCAAAACTGAAAAGGAAAACTTAAGAAAAGGAAATCTTATCTAGAAAAAGGAAATTATTGCATGCATGCTAGTTCCTATCTAGGTTTGTTGTTCATGCATATTAAGCCACGAAATTGAGTAGAATAAAGGCATGTTTCGGTCTCAAATACCGCATGACCTAAGTTCGAAATTATAAGTAAAGGCAAGGCATGTTTCGGTCTCAAATACCGCATGACCTAAGACTAAAATGATTCCATTGTTCGGTCTTAAACACCGCATGGCATGATCCAAATGAATTACATGGTTCGGTCTTAAAAACCGCATGATATAATCGGGTGCATGTTTTGTAAAATCAAAGTACCTATGTGAGTGTATTAAGGATGATAATGGTTGCACTAAAAGAATAAATGTAAGGCAATTTTGCATACACACCATCACCTTGCTGAGAGTCTCAAGGACCAAGTACCATACCATTGAGAATCTTATTGACCTTTGGACAGAGTTGAAAAACAATATGGACACCAATAGATGGTGCTCCTACCAAAGGCTCAATTCGAAAAACCTAAGGATCCAGGAATTCCAATCCATGGATGAGTATAACTCAGAGCTTTTAAGATTGTCTCAATCCTAAGGTTGTGTGGTACTGAAGTCACGGAGAGAGAGTTACTAGAGAAGACTTTGTCTACTTTTAGTACTCCCAATATAGTACTTCAGCAACAGTACCGTGAAAATGAGCTGTTGATGAATAGTGCTATGAGACCTCCCGGTACAACCCCATTACCGGAAAAAGAGCCCAAGGAGACCAACTACGTCCACAGAAAAAGACACTATGGCCATGGCCGTGGTGGCAGAGGACGTGGTGGTCGTTGGGGCCAGGCAAGCCGTTTTGATGGTTACGGCCGTAGACCAACTACGTCCACAGAAAAAGACACTATGGCCATGGCCGTGGTGGCCGAGGACGTGGTGGTCGTTGGGGCCAGGCAAGCCGTTTTGATGGTTACGGCCGTAGTAGCCGTGGCCGCGGTGGTAGGGGCCGTGGGTCCTTTAAACCGCAAATCAAGGCTAAATCGGTTTATCACTGATATGTAAATGAAAAGTGCAATGAAGCTCACAAGGTTGACATGACGAAGAAAACTCCTAAAGAGCCTAAAGAGCCAAAGAGACTAATGAGTCTATCTATGTCCATAAAGACAAGTATGGTCGTGGCCGAGGAAGAAGTGGACATGGTGGTCCTGGTCATGGGACTTACCAAAGACATAATTATGATGGTCAAGGCTATAGAAACCGATTAGGCTTCGGCCGCGGTCGGGGTAAAGGCCGCGGGTTATCTAAACCCGCAACATAAGACCAAGTCCACTTGTAATAATAATTATGGTATAGAAAACCATAAGATAAAGACATGCAGAACTCCTAAATTGGATTATGAGATTTTGATTGCCTAAAGAAAAATATTTAAACTCATGTGGTGTATTATTTTAATTTCTATGCTTTTGAATTTGATTGAATTATTATTTTGATTTAAATCCAATTATTTTATTTCCTTTAATATATATTAAAACATAAATCCTTGTCCATTATTGGAAATGGTTAAGGACAAGAAAATAAGTGTGGTGGATAGTGGATTAAGCCACACAAAGCCAATATTAGCAAAGATAAGCGGGTATAGCAAGCCTAAGTAAAGGCTACGGCCAGGCATATATTTTATGGCACACATTTTGAACTAAGTGTTGCATTATAATCACCCAGCTCTAAGAGAAGCTTATTGAGCCTTAAGGACATTCATTTGAATGGTTTCCATATTGAAATAAAGGGTGAAGGAAACCAAGAGTTCCTATATATATTACTAAAATCACCCAAGGATCTAAAGAGAATCCTAGAAGTCTATACCTTGCACTAGCCACTGGTTTTTACCATGCTAAGATTAATATAATAGAGGCTAATATGGCAATGAACGAAATGTTCAATAATTCACTTTATGGCATGACCGGATTGGCCATCCGTGTTTCTAACATGATGCGTATGTTGATATTAAATAAAATTGGCACACTCCTAAGAGAGAGAAGAGTTATCCCTACAATCTCACGTGTGTAGCATGTACACAAGGGAAACTCATTTATAAGGCCATCACCAGCAAATGTAACTAAAGAAATTTTCCACTTAAGACTATAAGTCTAGATAGTGCTGGTGAATTTATATCCCAAGCGTTTAATAATAATGGTATGTCCATGGGGGGGAGTGTGGACCACCCTGTGGCACATGAACATACAGAGAATGGATTAGATGAATCCTTCATTAAACGCACTTAATAAATTGCTCGACCATTACTCATGAGGTCGAAGCTTCTTGTGTCGGCTTGGGGACACACAGTACTACATGCAACAGAACTTATACGCATCAGGCCATCTAGTGAGTATAAATATTCCCAAATGCATAACGGGTCATAAGCCAGACATATCCCATCTAAAATAATATACGGGTGTGCCGTTTATATTGCATCATCACAGAGAACAAAGATGGGACCTCAAAGGAGGATGGGAATATATATTGATATGATTCTCCCACCATTGTTAAGTATCTTGAGCCAACTATGGGTGATTTATATGTGGCCAGATACACGGATTGTCAGTTTGCTGAATCCGAATTCCCTACATTGGGTGGAGAGAAAGACAAGCTGGTCAAAGAAATATTATGGAATCAAACATCCTTAAATTGGCAAGATCCTCGAGATTATACATTTGCAAAAGCTAGCTATTCAATTGCCAAGATTCCTTTTAATGACCCAAAGAGAATTATGAAATCATACATACCAGCTTGTAATGCACCAGTACGTATTGATGTTCAAAAGGAACACAATAATCAAGTTGCTACAGAGTCTAAATAGACCAAAATGTTCCATAGAAAATACCCTTCGGAAATCTAAGAAAGGTGCAAATAAAACCGAGGTTAAGGAAA
>NW_010922709.1:4093-4483 GCF_000633955.1 Camelina sativa | reverse complement strand
TGATGTCAAACTTCATAGTGAAGTCTTTAGCAAAGTGGAGCTTGATGTTTCCCATCTTAACATCAATTACAGCTTTAGCTGTGGCTAAGAATGGTCTCCCCAAGATGAGAGGATCTTCTGGCTCTTGATCTATGTTCATGATCACAAAATCAGTTGGAATCCTAGCCTCCCCTATCTTAACTGGAAAATTTTCAATTAATCCAAGCACATCCCTCTTTGATCCATCTGCTAGGCCAATATAGAGATTGCAGGGCTTAAAATGATCATACCCCAACTTCTCAGCAACTGAATATGGCATTAAGCTCACTGAAGCTCCCAAGTCACATAGACACTTGTTGAAGTGCATATAGCTGATGGAACAAGGTAGGTTAAATGTCCCTGGATCTTCAA
>NW_010922709.1:0-783 GCF_000633955.1 Camelina sativa | reverse complement strand
TTCACTTCTCCTCAGCATTGCTTCCATGCTCCTTAGGCTCCAAAATCACCTGTTTATGCAAGAAAAGATGCAAATGCAATGCAACTACACTCTAATGCAAGAACAATCCTAAAACTATGCAATAATGGTCAAAAAGGATAGCAAATGATGCAAAAGATGTTAATATATTAAGGGAAAACAGGGTAAAATATGTGAACATCAGTGTAGTTGAGGTCTGGTTGGTGACTTTGAGGGGGAGATGGAGGAAACTCGACGATGGGAATTGACTGGCACTCGGTCGAGTGCATGGTCGAGTGGGGGGGTCGAGCTGGGCTGCGAGTGCCAAAACTCTGACCTTGCTGCTGGTAGAACTGGTGCAAGAGTGCTGGATCCATGAAGTACTGGGATGGGAAGGGAGGGTAACCTGGATAGTTTGGATAAGCAGCTGGAGCTGGGAAGCCATAAGGTGTTCTGCGCTGGAACTCGGCCGAGTGCATTTGGGGTGCTCGGTCGAGTGGATGCTCGAGTGACCCGGTCGAGTGCCTTGAAAATTGTTGTTCTCGGCTACTTGAACTCCTCTTCCTCTGAATTGGCTCGTACATGGGGGCTCTAGCTGGTTCCACAGGGTTTTCAACTCTTGAAAGTGCTCTAGTTGAGCTACTCCTCCGCAAAGGGCTAGATGGTGTTAGTGAAGTATTTCCACTTTTCAACTCAGCAATCTCCTTCTTTAGGCTCTTGATGGACTTAGACATACTGTCCACCTTCTTCTTTAGCTTATCAAACTTCTTCCCATGCCACTTGTTC
>NW_010922708.1:0-4516 GCF_000633955.1 Camelina sativa | reverse complement strand
GAGGGGGTTTATATATGGAAACCCATTTGACCTAGCTTCCCAGACCTTCCCGATGGTCTACTCGATAGGGTGCACGAGGCTTGAGTCGGGTAACTCCTCGAGTGGATCTTCGGGTTGCTCTCCGCGCTCTTGGATCCTCTTCGATCGTGTTAGGGTTCGGACTTGTTCTTGTAGCTCGATGGCTCCTTCGGGTACATGCTCGAGTTGTCCTTGTTTTCCCCATTTTTGGCTCTTTAGCACCTGTTTTCATCCAATATATGCAAATGCAGAAATGCAACACCCTACATGCTCTAAAACTTGATTCCTACAGTAAATGGTCAAAAAATGCTAAGTTAGAGGTATGAACAATGCAAAATATGGACAAAAAGGGATGCTAAAAATATGTAAATTAGAGTGTTATCAGACCCCCAAACTTAAATATTGCTAGTCCTCTAGCAAGTAAGTAAGAAAGTACGGTTTGAAAGTGGGTACTCATAACCTTAAGATGGTAACCGAAGGATGCAAGCTATAGTCCTTAAAGATAGTTTAATGGTGCTAAGATCAATCAACATACTTACAAATATTTTTCTATGCTTATTGCCATGTATCGATCTAGCTCAACCTCCAACTAAAGATAAGGAACATATCTTTCACATTCAATTAAGTGTTTGGCGAATTCTTGCAAATGGAAGGTGAATCAAGCTCAATCGGTTTCAAGGGTAAGGCTTTTTGATAAGATGGTTTCAAGCAAATTCTTTAGGTGGTTTCTCTCAAAAAGTGGAATGCTAGACAGTCGTGAAAACTATCTAAGACTGAGAACAATTTGGGCATACAAAGCTTAACTCTTGATGATCTACCCTTTTCTCATACATTCATAATGATTTTTTTTTTATTTAAACCTCCTAGAATTTAACTACCTACACCCTTGATTTTAACTCTCTTTTTTTTTTCCCTAAGGTTTAGACTTTTAGACTTTAAAATTCTATCTCTTAATCTCTCTTTTATTTTATTTTTTGTTTCTTTGCTAAATTCCTAATATACATATATTCTTTTTTTCTTTCTTTCTAGGAGACTATAGCAAGAACTTTTTCTTTCTTTTTTTTTTACTTAGAGACTTAGAGCTAATTAATTCTAACCTTAGGAACTTTTCTCTTTTTTTATATATTCCACAACCCATTCCCAAATAAACATTCTAACCACATATCCTTCAAAACCGAATCTATTAGCTAGTTCAAATCTAACTTAGCTAAATCAAGAGGCAATTCTTTGTCGTTATCAATACTCTCAAAGTTTCACAACCTATAGCACAATGAAAAAGGCCTCGCTCAACAATTCACAACAAGGTTTGAAAGAAAGGTTTGGGTTCATGGGTAGGACAAATGAATCGGGTTAAACGAAAAGATTGGTAGAAAGTGGAGTTCTAACCCGAGTTTAGAGTTACCATGAGCAAGTATTCAAGTTCCATAAGCAAGACAATTAAAGTTCAAATTAAATCCAATAATATAGAGATGTTCTAATGTTCAAGCAAGTGGAGGAAGCATTCAGTCGACACAAAGGGTCTAAGCAAAGATTTTTCATTTTTTTCCAAAGACTGATATAGCAACAATGAACTGTGATTAAGGGCTATAGCTTCAATCCTAAGGTTTGATTTTAAACAAGGTGGTTTTAATCATTGTCCCCTAAGATGCATATGCAACAATCCTATATGAAACAAACTAGACTCAATCCTAATATGTAAATGCAACTACATGAATACTCTTTTATTTTTTTATTTTTTTTTATTTTTTTATTTTTTTATTTTTTTTATTTTTATTTTTTTTTCGAAAATTTTCAAATTTTTTGGGTTTTTTAATGCACATAGATGCAAACTCAAATGAATAAAACTCCCATGCAAAAATTTGAAATAATAAAAATAAGAAAATAAAACACAATGTTAAATACATTCTAGGACCCTCCCCCAAACTTAAATTACACAGTCCCTGTGTATAAAAGCTGGAAAAGAATCCAAGAAGCACACAAAATAAGATGAAACTGAATTCAATGTTATATACAAGTGTTGGATGAAATTGGTACCTCATGGGTTGGTGAAGAAGGAGGTTGCAGCAGCCTCCATGCTTGCCAACGTATAGTCAAGGTCATCTCCGGCTTCAGCAGGTGTCGGTGTTTGCTCGTCAGAGAGCTCAGATATGCGTACAGACGACTTGCTCGGACCAGCATCCGAGGTGTTGATCGAGGATGGGATCGCGTAGCTCATCGGGTAGGGCATCGGGTAGTAGGATGGAAATGGCGGAAGAGGCACAGAATGATCATTGGTGTATCCACTCGCAGGGTGCATCGTGTACGGCATCGTGTATGGCATCTGGTACGGTGGAAGAAAAATTCCAGCATAATCACCTGATTGGGTGCTCGATGGGTGCATCGGATAGTGCATCGTGTACCCCATCAGATTGGGTGTCAGGTAAGCGTCAGAGTGGATTCTCCTCGATGCTTCTGGTCGGGTGATGTCCTCCTCAGCTCGGGGCTCGTACGATGATGCTCTTTGAGGTTCAGGAGGTGGCAGTCCTCGAGTTCCTCCTAGTGGTCCGCTTCTCCCCATCCATGTAGGTGCTTGTGCCGAGGTAGGAGCTGAGGCACAGCTTGCCTTGTCTTGCAACTCCTTGATCTGACCTCCCATTACCTTCACTGAACTGGCAAGATCCTTCACCTTCTTCACCAAGAACTTGTTCATCTTTTTCAACCACCCGATCCTTTTGTGAGCTTCCCTCACTCCAACCGGTTGCTTTTGAGAGCATGCATACTCCTCAAAATCAAACTCCTCCGAGCTATCTCCTTGTCTCTGCCCGGTTTCTTCTCTCTTCTCAGCCTCGGACTCCTCCTCCGGGTTGTACAGCTCTTCCAACGGCGGTGCGAAGTCAATGTTGTGTCCTAACCGAACCTTGGTGTATACGACATTGGGTAAAACCATTTGAGCAGCTCCGGCGGTTGGATGGACAAACTTGAACAATGTCATGTCATTAGGCCTTTCATAGGCCAAGAATCTCGCCAGCACGAGGTAGTCCGTATCCAGCCACCTTGGTTTGTGGACAATTCCCTTTAAGGGCACATCGCATGCCACTAAGATTGGTGTAACTAGTCCCCCAATAGAGATCTCTCCGCCTCCTTCTCTCCTTTTCACAGCCCAAGATTTCAAGTACAGGAATTGATCGAGTAGCACGAACAACATACTAGTATCAGCTATGTCTCCTACTAGCGGTGTTCCATCCCTAGCACTATCCAAAACTCCACACAATGCAACATCCAATAACTGAAGCTCATGGTCGTTCACGTTCCCAGTCTCTTTTCTAGCAAAGAGAGTGCATGCGAGGGACTTGTGAAAATACCTCAAAACAGGGCTCCTTATTTGAGCAGATTTGGAGCTCGTGGACTTGTAGGGGTGCTTGTCTCCTATTGTCAGCCATAGGGACCTCATCTCTTCCTTGCTGACCTCCATACCTTCCCCACTACCAGCCTTGAAGCCATACAACGTCTCCATCTCCTTGAAAGTTAGCCGGTATTCCGTGTTCCGAACGGAGAAGGTGATGAACCCGATCCCCCCATCGGGTAGTAGGGTCGGGTGGTCCTCGAAATAGTGCAGCTTCAGGGTTGAAAGGAAGTGGACCGTCTCCTCTTCATAAGCTTCTAGATTGGATCGCATCATATTACCCAGGTGGCTCATATCGAACAAAAACTCAACGTCTCTAGCGATGCCCAATTGCTTCATTGTCTCACGGTGAGGGTATCGGGTACCAACGAAGCTCATCTTCCGGAAGACTTTGAACAATCTCGCCGGAGTGTCGACTTCCTTTTGCTTAAGCCGCTGCGAGGCTTGGCGGGTCCTCTCTCTATGCTCCTCTTCTCTTTCTCTTTCCTCCTCCTCAGCGTGTTGATCTTCTTCAACCACTGCTCTCTCAACCACCTTCTCAGCCTTCTCTGAAGCCGGTCTCTTCCCCCTTGCAATTGCGGCTCTACTCCTTGATCGAGAGGTTTGGATCTCACCTTATTTTCTCCTCCAGCATCAGAATCAACCTCCATAGGGTCGGTAAGCGTCTTTTCGGACGTAGACAGGTCCCTACGTCGAGGAGAACGGCGGACAGCACTCGCCATTGGACTCGTTGAGCGAACTCGGGGGGCTTACTCGATCGGTTACTCGAGCATCAGGTCGGGTGGTGGATCGAGTTGTGCATCGGGTTGGGGAGGCTAAACGTCCACCTAACGGTCTGGAATGTGGAACGTTTCCTCTTCCTTGGGGTTGTTGAACTTCGGTGGCGTCTCCTCCGGTTGTAGCAGCGCCGGAGGTGGATCTTCTTCTCTTCCTTTGGTAGGTTCTAGCGGTTGGCTCCATGTCGATTCCTTGAGAAGAAAAAGAAAAGCTAGTTCTTGGGATTAATAGGGTTAGTCTCCAAAAAAAATCGAATGAGCTTGGAATCGAGAGAGAAGAATAGAAACTTATAGAAATTGAAAAGCTTAAGAGAATGAGGGAGACTTATCGGTGATGAAG
>NW_010922707.1:0-4521 GCF_000633955.1 Camelina sativa | reverse complement strand
ATGTGATAGGCCGACCATGGCCGTTTATGTGATAGGCCGTCCGTACGATCAGGATAGCCTAGGCCATAAGGCCATCAGGCCATGAAGTGAGAAATAAGGAAGAGGTGGCCCTAGAAGCCCACTAGAAAGAAGGATCTCGAATGGAGGAAGAATCACGTGTGCATTTGGTGGCTTGGTGGTTGATTCCACAATTCAAACCAACAAGGACATGTCGCTTTCACCTCATTAATGTTGGACCATGGACCTCATTAAGTGGCTCTCTCCCTCTCTCTTGTGCCTAACGGCTAATTCTTCTTGTTCTCACTATATCTAGTCTTGTAAACAACATAAGAAACATTCTATTCTAATCTATTCGATTATTCTCTTTGTTACACACTTATCTCTCTCTTTTATTTAACCTTAGAACATCAAAACCTCTCTTATTCTCTTAAGTCTTCCGCTTATTCTAACATGGTATCAGAGCTAGGTTTTTGTTCTTGACAATCTACTCTCCTATTCTTCCATTCTTCATCTTTGTTCACTTGTTTCTTAGTCTTTTCTTCTTTTATTCTCCGGGTAAACGGTTTATCCAACGGTCCATAGCATTTAAACCATGGAAAACACCAAACCCATTCTTACTCCCATTGTTCTTAAGGGAACAAACTACCTGCTGTGGACAAGAACCACAAGAACTGCCCTTGGAGGTCGTGGTCTTTGGAATCATGTCGAAACTGACTATGTTCCAAAGCAAAACCTCAAAGGAGAAGATGAAGGCGCTTCCGAGGTGGAAGTAGAGGAAGAGAGTGAGAGGAAGGCTAAGTGGTTTCAAGAAGACCAAGTTGTTCTATCTGTCCTCCAAAACTCTCTTGACACATCAATCCTTGAAGCCTACTCCTATTGTGAAACGGCCAAGGAGCTTTGGGAAACACTTAAAAGTGTTTATGGTAATGTATCTAACTTGACTAGAGTCTTTGAAGTCAAGAAGGCTATAAATGAGCTCAATCAAGATGATGTGGAGTTCACTAAACATCTTGGGAAGTTTAGAGCACTATGGTCCGAACTTGACATGTTACGGCCAAGTACACTCGATCCAATGGTGCTGACCGAAAGGAAGGAGCAAGACAAGGTCTTTGGACTTCTCCTTACCTTAAACCCATCTTTCAATGACCTCTTGAAGCACATCCTCAGGGCTGAGAAGCTACCCTCCTTTGAAGACATCTGCTCTCAAATCCAAAGAGAACAAGGATCGTTTGACCTGTTTAGCGGCAAGGGGGAGCTTGTTACAGCTAACAAAGGAGTGTACAAACAAGAGGATAGGAAGGTGTGGATATGTGACCATTGCAAGAAGCGAGGTCATATGAAAGACAAGTGCTGGATTCTCCATCCCCATCTCAAACCGGCCAAGTTTAAGGCTAACCTATCAAAGGAAGCATCTAATGACAAGGGAGCCGGTTCATCCAAGCAAGGAGATGAGGCGGCCATGACCGCAGCCTATGGAGAAGTGGTGAGGAAATCAGACCTAGAAGCACTCATTCGCTCCATTGCTTCACTCAGAGAGTCTGGTATCTCTCTCTTTACCTCTAAACCGAGTAAATCTCTTGTTGTTGACTCAGGGGCTTCTCATCACATGATTAGTAACCCTAGTTTACTTAACAACATAAAACCGGCTTTAGGGAATGTTATTATTGCTAATGGAGAACAAATACCTGTGAAAGGGATAGGGGAATTGAAACTATTTGATAAGACCTCAAAAGCTTTCTTTATGCCTACCTTCACTTCTAATCTCCTATCAGTTAAGAGGGCTACTAATGATTTGAATTGTTATGCAATCTTTGGTCCTAATAGTGTTCATTTTCAGGATATTGAGACTGGGAAAGTTCTTGGAGAAGGACAAGGAAATGGAGATCTTTATGTCCTAGAGAAACCCTCACCTAGCTTATCTACTTCTATTAAGTCTTGTTTTGTTGTTAATTCGGACAGTGTGTGGCATGCTAGACTAGGCCATCCTCACTCTAGGGCTCTTGCTTTAATGTTACCAAATGTTTCTTTTGATAACTCAATGTGTGAGTCTTGTATTCTTGGTAAACATTGCAAATCTATTTTCCCTAAGTCCAATACTATTTATGAGCATTGCTTTGATCTAGTGCATTCTGATGTGTGGACCTCACCATGTCTTTCTAGAGATAATAACAAATACTTTGTGACTTTTATTGATGAAAAATCTAAGTATACATGGATTACTTTGTTACCTTCAAAGGATAGAGTATTTGATGCATTCATAAATTTCCAAAATTATGTTACTAATCATTTCAATGCTAAAATTAAGATACTTAGGTCAGACAATGGTGGAGAATATACAAGTCACAAGTTCAAAGAACACTTGGCTAAGCATGGCATTTTACACCAAACCAGCTGTCCATATACACCCCAACAAAATGGTGTGGCCGAGAGGAAGAACAGACACCTCATGGAGGTCGCACGGTCCATGATGTTCCACTCACATGTGACAAGACGATATTGGGGCGATGCCGTGCTGATGGCGTGTTACTTGATTAATCGAACACCAACCAAAGTCCTTAGTGACTTGTCACCGTTTGAGGTATTGAACAAATTTAAACCATCCCTAGATCACTTACGCGTATTCGGTTGTGTTTGTTTCGTGTTTGTACCAGGGGAACAGCGGAGTAAGCTTGATCCTAAAAGCGTGAGGTGCATGTTCATTGGCTATTCCACGACTCAAAAGGGATACAAGTGCTATGATCCAACGACAAGTCGTTTGTATGTTTCTCGAGATGTTCGCTTCATGGAAAATGTGGGCTATTTTGACAACAAGGACTGGAACAGCCTCAAAGACCTCTCCTCCTCACCTAATGACCGGGCCTCTAGCCTAAAATTCCTCCTCGATCACCTTGGGAATTCATCTCCACCGATGGCCCCTACACGGCTCGAGTCAAGTACGACCCGTACAGAGAATGGACCGGACCTCGCGGCCGTCCCCGAGGATGAATTACCTTCAGATCATGCTCCTCCTGTGCCAACTTCGCCGGCCGGACCCCATGATGTCTCCTTAACACCTACTACGGACCACCGGGAAGAGGCTTCCACGGCCAGTGACACGGTTGACGTACAACCAATAGAACTGCCTTCTCAACCGGGTCTACGCCGAAGTGAACGTGTTCGATCTCACCCGTCCACATGGAAGGACAAACGAGTCTACTACAACAGCCAGGCCGTTGCACATCCTATTCAGGCCGTTTGTTCGCTTGAGCTGCTTCCGGTCGAGCACCAAGCTTTCTTTGGCCAAGTCGATGCTCATTGGGTTCCTCAAACTTATGATGAGGCTAAGGCACACCAAGAGTGGTTAGCTGCTGTCCAAGACGAAACTGGTGCCATGATCAGGAACCACACGTGGGATGAGGCTGACCTTCCCAAGGGTAAAAAGGTTGTGAGCTCCAAATGGGTCTTCACCATCAAGTTCTTGAGTACAGGCGCCATTGAACGCCACAAGGCTCGACTGGTCGCCCGAGGTTTTACCCAAACATATGGTGATGACTACACGGAGACGTTTGCCCCGGTGGCCAAGCTCCATACGGTTCGGGTCGTTCTCTCTCTCGCGGTCAACCTCTCGTGGGATCTGTGGCAAATGGATGTCAAAAATGCCTTTCTCCAAGGCGAATTGGACGAAGAGGTTTATATGACGCCTCCTCCGGGCCTTGAAGACTTGGTCGCTCCCGGGAAAGTCTTAAGGCTGCGCAAGGCCATCTATGGCCTCAAGCAGTCTCCGCGGGCCTGGTACCATAAGCTGAGCTCCACCCTTAAAACTCACGGTTTTAGGCGATCAGAGGCCGATCACACCCTTTTTACGCTTCAAACATCCCTTGGCCTGGTCGTGGTCCTTATCTATGTCGATGACATTATTGTGACTGGCGATGATAAAGCTGGCATTACAGACATCAAGCAATCTCTCAAGTCTGCTTTTGAGATCAAGGACCTAGGCGAGCTCAAATACTTCCTTGGGATTGAAATCTGTCGCTCTCCGGAGGGACTCTTTCTTTCCCAACGCAAGTATACTCTTGACTTGCTCGCTGAAACCGGTAAGCTTGGTGTGTCTCCGGTGGCTACACCACTAGCTGAGGACTACCAGCTCAAGCGAAAGGGGGAGAGCATTAGGGCAAAAGAAGGCAAGCCGCGAGAGCCCATGGACGAACCATTCCCGGATGTCACATGCTATCGCCGGCTTGTAGGTTAGTTAATATATCTTACCATCACGCGACCTGACATATGTTATGCTGTGAACCAGGTTAGTCAGCACATGAAGGCTCCAAGCAAGTATCAATGGAGCATGGTCGAAAGAATTCTAAGCTATCTCAAAGGCAGTCCGGGTCAAGGCATTTGGATGGGCAAGAATGATAATACTGAACTAGTAGGCTATTGTGATGCGGACTACAATGGGGATACTTTAGATAGGAGGTCAACCACTGGATATTGTACCTTGATCGGTGGGAACCTAGTTACATGGAAGTCAAAGAAGCAGAAGGTGGT
>NW_010922706.1:0-4541 GCF_000633955.1 Camelina sativa | reverse complement strand
CACGCAGGACCACTACAGCTGGCTTAAAAGCATAACCGGGACAAACCGGGTTTACAAAAGTGAAGATAAAGATAAGGTAGAGGGTAACGGTAACTTTATCCTGTTACAATACTCCCCTTGTGGAGAGCAGACTTGTCCTCAAGGCTGAAAATGCGGGAATTTGGCCGTGATATCCTGGTAGAACTCCCATGTTGCTTGTTCTGGAGTCGAACCCTTCCATTGTACCAACACCTTTGTAGCAGCACTGTTGCAGCGTTTGACCACCTTAGTATCCAGGATACGTTCAGGTTCTTTGGAGTTCCCGATGTCAAGGCAGTACTGAGGTAAGACTGGTGGTTCAGATGATGGATTGGGACACAGTTTTAGCTGACTGACATGGAAGACATCGTGTATAGCCGCTGTTGGGGGAAGTGAAAGCTTGTAGGCTACCGCTCCAACCTTGTCAGTTACCTTGAACGGTCCGTAGTACCTTGGTGAGAGTTTGTGTGGAACGTTCCTGGATTTGAGAGAGTTTTGTCGATATGGCTGGAGCTTCAGGTACACATAGTCTCCTATCTGAAACTCTCGAAAGGAACGCCTTGAATCTGCATATTGTTTCATCCTGTTCTGAGCACGGTGTAGATGAAACTTGAGCATAGATATGACCTCTTCCCGTTTCTGTAAACTGCGATCAACAACAATAGAGGAACTTTCCCCAGCTAGGTAAGGGAGATGTGTTGGAGGAGGTTGTCCATATACGATCTCGTAGGGGGTGCAGCGAATGGCTGAGTGATATGTTGTGTTGTACCACCATTCTGCGAGAGGTAACCAGCTGGACCATGTATGCGGAGCCTCAGCACTCATGCAACGTAGATATGTCTCCAAGGTCTTGTTGGTGACCTCGGTTTGACCATCAGTCTGTGGGTGGTAAGCCGTGGAGAACTTTAGATCCACGCCAAGAACCCTGAACAAGTCTTGCCACACTTCGCTGAGGAACGTGGGGTCTCTGTCGCTAACAACGTCTTTTGGCAACCCGTGGAGACGGAAGACATTGTCTAGGAATAACTGAGCAACATCAATAGCTGTGTAGGGGTGAGACAGGGCCATGAAATGTGCGTTCTTACTCAGCCTATCAATAACCACCAATATGCAATGCTTTCCTGAGGATGTGGGTAAGCCTTCCACAAAATCCAAGCTAATAGATTCCCACACACCATTGGGAACAGGGAGAGGGTTGAGCAAACCTGGTTTGGCCGCTAGATCATACTTATTTTTCTGACAGACAGAGCAGTTTCGGACATAGTTCTGTATTTCCGGGCTCATTCGATGCCAAAAGAACAGAGATTTGATCCGATGAAGTGTTGCGTCTCTGCCAGAATGACCTCCTGTGGGTGAATCATGCAGCCACTTGAGAATCTGAAGTTTCAATGCTTGATCGTTTCCCACCACTAGCTTCCCTTTTCGACGTAGCTCATCATTGATGTAGGAGAAAGTGGGATGAGAGTTAGGATCCGCTTGAAGTTCAGCAATGAGCGTCCGCAGATGTGGATCGGTCTGCCACAATAGCTTCAGGGAGTCAAAGAACCCTTGATGAACCTGAGATAGCGTGATTTGTAGCAGTTGAGAACCAGTGACTCGGGACAAAGCATCCGCTGCCACATTGTCTTTGCCTTTCTTGTATTGTACCTCGAAGGTGTAGCCCATGAGCTTAGATAGCCACATGTGTTGGAAGGGGGTGGTTACTTTCTGCTCCATCATGAACTTCAATGATTTCTGATCAGTTTTGACTATGAATGGTCGATGTGCGAGGTATGCATGCCAAACCTGTACAGCGTGGACCACGGCCATAAGTTCCTTCTCATAGACTGATAAAGCTTGGTGTCGTGGTCCTAGAGCTCGACTGATGTAACAGATGGGATGGTTCTCTTGCATGAGCACAGCGCCAATTCCCGTGTTTGAGGCATCAGTCTCGACAATAAAAACCTTCTCAAAGTTCAGTAGTGCCAGCACCGGGGACGAAGACAAAGCTGATTTGAGAGACTGAAATGCCTTGTCTGCATCACCGTTCCATTGAAAGCCCTCCTTTTTTAGAAGGTTGGTGAGAGGACGTGCGATAACACCGTAACCCTGTATGAACCTCCGGTAATAGTTGGCCAATCCTAAGAAGCTGCGGAGCTGCTTCTGGTTGACGGGTACAGGCCATTGCTCGATGACCTTAATCTTAGCAGGATCAGTGCTCACTCCTTCAGTAGAGATAAAGTGACCCAGATACTCTATCATAGTAGCTCCAAAGATACATTTCGAAGGTTTCAAGTACAGTTGCTGGAGGTGTAGTATCCTGAACACTGCGTGGAGATGTTGCAGGTGTTCTTCCCAGGTTTGACTATACACCAAGATATCGTCAAAGAAAACCAGCAGGGATTTCCTGGCCACTGATTCGAACACTTGATTCATGAGTCCTTGGAATGTGCACGGCGCGTTGGTAAGGCCAAAGGGCATTACCAGATACTCATAATGGCCGGAATGGGTTTTGAAAGCAGTTTTGTACACGTCCGTTGGACACATCCTGATTTGGTGGAACCCTGATCGCAGGTCTAGCTTGGAAAAGTACTTTGCACCTCCCAGTTCATCTAGCAGATCTTCGAGTAGGGGAATGGGGTATTTATCTTTGATTGTTTGCTTGTTTAGACCCCTGTAATCAACACAGAGACGCCATGTGCCGTCTTTCTTCTTTACCAGGACGATTGGTGAGGCGTAAGGGCTGGAGCTGTGCTGGATTATTCCCTGATCTAGCATTTCCTGAATCATTTTATCAATGACGTCCTTCTGCAGTGTAGAGTACCGATAGGGACGCAGATTGACTGGATTGGCACCAACCTCCAGAGGGATTCGGTGATCATGCCCTTCTCTGAATGGTGGTAGGCTTGTTGGTTCGTCAAACAGACACCTGAATGACTCCAGCAGCATCTGCAAATTCGGGTCATCAGAGTGCTCAATATTACGTGCCGCTATATGGTGAAACAACGCCTCAGGTTCCCCACACTGAGATGTGGACGCGTTTGTCTCTTGCAGCTGTAGAAGAGCAATTTGAGGTCTCTGTTGCATGATCTTGTTTAGACTTCCTCCTTTAATGACTTTACAGCCTCCCTTAGTGACTCCCCTTAGTGAATGCTTGATTCCATTGAACGTGAACTCCATCTTCAAGTTCAAGAAGTCCCACAATATAGGGCCCAATGGAACCAGCCACTGCACGCCTAGAACCAGATCACAACAGTCGAGACGGAGTGTTCTAAACTCAGCTTCGAAGGAGTACCCCTGTACCTTCCAAGGGAATGTGTAGCACTTGTGACTAGATGTCATCACCCCATTGGCTGATTCGACTGACATCGGCCTGGTCTCTTCCAGTTTACAGCCCATTTCTTTAGCTAACCGAAGGTCGATAAAGTTGTGGGTGCTACCTGGATCAACTAGGATATGCAGCTTCCTCTTACCACTTTGGCCAACAAACCTCATACATGTGAAAGTTGTTGATCCGTTCAGCGCATTGATGGATATCTTTGGCGAGTTCTCCACTAGTTCCTCTGCCAATTCCTCCACTGTTACGATTGACATCTCCTCATCGTCACTCGCTTCCTCGTCATCTAGGTCCAAAACGAAAATCTGGGACCTCTTGTGTTTCAAATGATGGCCAGGTGTATAAGGCTCCTCACAGAACATACAGAGACCCTTAGACCTCCTCTCCTGCATCTCCTCATAGGTGTATTTTCTGGGCAGCTTCTCCGAGGTAGGTTTAGGATTATAACCGGTTTTGGACGTTTGAGCCTTGTTACCTTCAGGATTTGGAAGTATGGCAGGGAGTTGTTTCTGAGGGTAATGGTTGCTTGTCTTTTGGTATGAATTGAAGGGAGCTCTCTGTGGCTTCTGTGTTACACAGATGAGGTATGATTCGTGTAACTTTGCAAGTCGAGCTGCTTCAGCTATCGTTGCAGGCTTGAACTGACGGACATGAAGAGCTAAGTGATGGTGGAGGTTCGTGAGAAAGATGCTGAGCGCGTGTTGCTCTGGCAGAGTCAACCTGGTTAGAGCATTCTCAAACCTCTCCAAATAGTCCTCGACCAAATCCCCTGACTGCTTAGTGCTCACCAACTCAGATAAGGGATCATCGATTACCTCGGCGAACCTACCAGACAAAGCTATAATATACTCAGTCCAAGATGGGAATCTTCCAAACCTGCTCTCAAGGAAGTTGTGGTGCCATTGTAACGCCTTTCCCACCATGTGTACTGATGCCATATGTACTTTATGCTCTGGGGGTGTGCCGTCCAGATGAAAGAACTGCTCCACTCGGTAAAGCCAGTCTTGTAAGAGTGAGCCATCAAACACCGGAAAACCGATCTTAGATAAACGACCGGACAGGCTTTTGGTCATCTATCTGCTTGTTCATGGTTTGTAAGCGTGTAGCGTGTGCGTCACCCATGGCTTGCTTTGTCCGACGATCTGAAACGGCTCTGATACCAATGTAAACGTTTTAGCTAAATGAAAGATAAACCCCACTCAGAAAC
>NW_010922705.1:4327-4557 GCF_000633955.1 Camelina sativa | reverse complement strand
GTAGATTGCACTCATCTCAACCCTCATCAACCGTCGCATCTCTCCCACAAGTGCTTGAACTTGTGGATCATTAGACATTTTTTTCTTCTTTTTCTTTTTTGCTTTTTTTTTTGCTTTTTTTTTTCTTCTCTGTTTTTGTTTTCTTTTTTTTTTTTTTTTTTTTTTTTTTTTTTTTTTTTTTTTTTTTTTTTTTTTTTTTTTTTTTTTTTTTTTTTTTTTTTTTTTTTTTT
>NW_010922705.1:0-356 GCF_000633955.1 Camelina sativa | reverse complement strand
TTTAAAAACAAGAGATGTCCTTTCTCGTTGGTAACTTGGTGTGACAGTAGACGCTCCATCAGTTGGTCTAGAAGGCCTCCTTAGAATATGATTTGAACCAAGATGGTGATGGTTGGGAACATATCGTTTCCTCAAAATAGACTTCAATTCTTCCCAAGTCTCAATAGGGTGTTCTCCATTTCTCCTCCTGCTTATCACCAACTGATCCCACCAAGTAATGACATAATCACAAAATCCAGTGACTGCAACTCGTACCTTCTTCATTTCGCAATAGTTTTGACAGCTAAAAACCGACTCAATCTTTTTCTCCCACTCTAGGTATGCATTTGGGTCATTCCTGCCTTGAAAGGTAGGAA
>NW_010922704.1:0-4564 GCF_000633955.1 Camelina sativa | reverse complement strand
AGAGGGAGAACACTAGGTATTAACTAATTACAAATATAGCCTTTATACACCCCCTCAAGATGGAGGGACTGAGGTCAATCCAATCTTGGAACAAGCTAATGTAAAAGCTGGGCCGGGAAGCGGTTTTGTTAAAGCATCAGCAAGCTGGTCTTCAGCATGAACGTGAGTGACGCGGAGTGACCCAGCTTGAATATATTGACGAACGAAGTGGTAGTCGAGAGCAATGTGTTTCATGCGCGAGTGAAAAACGGGATTGGCACTTAGATAAGTTGCGCCGAGATTATCACAGTAGATAACAGGGGCCAGCGGGAGATGAATGTGCAGTTCAGTGAGAAGATTACAGATCCATCGAATTTCTGCAGCTGCATTAGCAATGCCTTTGTACTCAGCCTCCGTGGAAGAATGGGCAACACTTTTCTGCTTCTTAGAGGACCAAGAGATGGCGTGATTGCCTAGGTATATGACATATGCATTAGTGGAGATGGAATCATCTTGATCATCACCTAAGCTTGCGTCAGTAAAGGCATGTAAGTTCAGAATGTTGTTAGATCGAAGGTAGATCCCATGAGTCATCGTGCCAGCAAGATACCGTAGAACCCTTTTCGCAGCTTGCCAATGAACTGTAGTAGGTTGATGCATATACTGCGAGAGACGGTTGACAGCGAAAGAGATGTCTGGACGGGTAAACGCAAGGTATTGAAGGCTTCCCACAACCATCCTGTATTGTGATGCATCCTTCAAAGCAGAGCCGGACTGTAATGTGAGCTTGGGAGAGACAACCATCGGTGTGGAGACTGGTTTGGCTCCTAACATGTTGGTTTTGGTTAAGAGATCCAATATATACTTGCGTTGCATGAGATGTAAGCCTTTGCTGGTACGGGTAACCTCAATGCCAAGGAAGTAGTGGATATCACCTTCATCTTTAAGAGAAAACCGTGCGGAAAGGCTTGAGATAACATAATCAACCACTGTAGCACTGTTACCTGTGACAATGATATCATCGACGTAGACGAGCATGTAGACGAGAACAGACCCATGGCTATAAACAAACAGAGAAGCATCAGATAAACTATTAACAAAGCCCATTAGCAAGAGGTAGTTCTTTAGCTCCATGTACCAAGCACGAGGTGCTTGTTGAAGTCCGTAAATTGCTTTCTTAAGTCGACAAACATAATCAGGATGAGCAGCATCAACAAAACCTGGTGGTTGTTCCATGTATACTTCTTCGGTAAGGCGACCCTGGAGAAAAGCTTGATTGACATCCAACTGTCTAATTGGCCAAGAGTGACTTGCGGCGTGACCGAGAACCATACGGATAGACACGGCTTTGACAACGGGACTGAAGGTTTCCTTATAATCAAGTCCATATCGCTGATGAAACCCCTTAGCCACTAATCGAGCCTTATATTTATCAAGATCACCAGTCGGTAGAAGCTTGGTTTTATAGACCCAACGACAACCAACAACATTTTGTGCAGGATTTGGAGGAACAAGATCCCAAGTAGCATTGGCACGCTGACCATTGTATTCAAGTGACATAGCATGACGCCACCAGTCATCCTTAAGCGCTTGTCGATAGTTCGAGGGTTCTGAAGCAATATGTCGGTGAAGAGCAGTGGTAAGAGAAAACTTTGTATTTGGTTTGGTAATATGGTTCTTAGCTCGTGTCTGCATTTGGTGGGTGTTTTGCGGAGGTGGTGGTGGAACGGGTACCAAATTCGGCAATATGGGAGAAGGAGTCGAGGAAGCTGGTGATTCAATTGACGGAGGAGACGGAGAAGCGGGTGTCAAGTCACGGTCAGTGGACCTTTGGGAGGCGGAGGAAGAATGGGTGTTTATTAATGGGCTATTTGATTGTTGGGCTCGACCAAAGGGCCTTTCATTGGAGGAGGTTGGTTGGTCATTATGGATTTGGCTATTTGGATGTTGGGCTTGGCCAACAGGCCTTTGTGGAGAGAGAGGAGAAGAAGAGTGAGAGGAAGACGATACCTGTGTTGACGACGATGGAGTCGGCAGTGTTGGCAACGGCGATGTTTCCAGGTGAGAATCCAAGCACGGTGATGGTGGGGGCAGAACCGGCGGTCGTGGCGGTGATGGAGAAACAAGAGACACGACTGATGGGTGAGCATGATCGGGATTTGACATGGGAGCGGAGGAATGAGTAAAATTGGTCGTGAACGGGAACTGGAGCTCATCAAATCGGACATGACGGGAGACATATACACGACCCGTTGCTCTGTCAAGGCAAAGATAGCCACTTTGCGTTAATGAGTAACCAATGAAGACGCACGGCTTTGAGCGCTCATCGAGTTTGTTCTTCGTATAAGGACGAAGCCAGGGGAAGCAGAGACAACCAAATACCTTGAGCTTCTCATAATGAGGTGGAACACCGAAGAGCTTGTGATAGGGAGACTGATTGGCTAAGACCGGTGTAGGTAATCGATTTATCAAGTAAACCGCCGTAGAAAATGCATAGGACCAATATTCCTTGGGAACCGAAGCCGTGGAGAGGAGAGATAGACCAGTCTCAACGATATGTCGGTGTTTGCGTTCAGAAATGCCATTGTGTTCTGGAGTATGAGGTGGAGTAGTGAGATGTGTGATCCCATGTTCTTGTAGAAAGCTGCGTAGTGCGATATATTCACCACCGTTATCCGAGTAGAGAGTGTCGATCTTGGTTTGAAAATGGTTTTCAACTAAGGGTTTGAATAGTGTAAAGACTTCACGGACTTGTGATTTGTGTTTGAGGGGGTAATACCACGTATAACGAGTATAGTGGTCGACAACGGTGACATAGTATTTGTTGTTGTCAATAGAGAGAACCGGTGATGTCCACACATCACTAAAAACGTATTGAAGTGGACGTTGTGAGACGATAGAGGTTTGATGAAAAGGAAGCTTGTGACTTTTATTGATATGACAATCCAAACAAGAAAGTTTTGGTTGAGAAGAAGAAGCAACAGGTAAAGAAAAAGTGGAAATAAGCGATTGTAAAAGTGGAGGAGAAGGGTGACCAAGTCTTGAGTGCCAAGAAGCTAAAGTAGTTTTCGGACTAGGTGAGGCAAACAGAAGTTGAGCTTGAGACGCACTCATAGGCCACTCATAAAGTTCAGCTTTGGTTCTGCCCTGAAGAAGAAGAGCCCCCGTGCTTAGATCCTTCACCTGAAAATGAGCAGGGAAGAAATGAACCGAAGCTTGATTAGTATTACATAAACGATATACCGAAATCAAATTTTTGTGAATGTTGGGCACATATAAAACTTTATGAAGAGCAAGATCACGAGAAGCAAAGGGTAAAATGGTGGAACCCGTGTGAGAGATCATGAGAGGAGACCCATCTCCAATAATGACATCATCGCCGCCATCATAGGGCTGATGAAGAGATAGATTGTTGAGGTCATTGGTTATATGGTGTGTCGCACCAGTGTCAAGAAGCCAATTGTTTGGATTGTACGGAGAACTAACCGCCATATTCGCCCTCGGTTGCCATGGTGTGAATGGAGAGGAGGACGATATAGGACTGGAGGACTGGTGCAGCTGGAACTGGGGACAGCGACGTGCACTGTGTCCTTGGACATTACAGATTTGACACTTGCCAAGATAAGGTTTGGAATTACGCGTACCAGACCTGTTGAACGTTGATGACTGCCAGTTGGTGGTGTTAGTGCTGTGAGAGGCGTTATTGGGGGAGGAAAAACGTGACTTGTTGTTGTAGTGGTTCCTATTGTTGGTGAAGTTACGATGCTGAGCAACATGAGCCGTCATCGGGAAGGAGGAGGTCGTAGAGGCCGCAGCAGTCATAAGCTTAGACTCATGATTGAGAAGCCTCTCATGAATCTCGGTGAAGGTAGGAGGACTATCCTTGCCTTCAATCTGATCAATAACATATTTGTAAGTATCAGGGAGACCAGCAAGGATGTGATCAACAGCTTCTTCATGATCCATGGGTTTCCCAAGAAGAGCGAGTTGATCAAGACGGGTGGTGTGACCTTGCATATAGACAGCAATGGATTTGTCACCTTTGATAAGTTGTTGGATCTGGGTACGAAGCTGTCGAACATGGCCACGACTCGGTTTGGCGTATGTGTCAGAGAGAGTCGACCAGATCTGAGACGAAGTGGTTGCACGCGACACCAGCGGCTGGACAGAGGAAGAGATTGCGCCAAGCAGGGCACTGTAGATGAGCCTGTCTTGTCGTTTCCAGAAAGTGAAGGCAGAGTGGACAGTGGTAACATCATTCGTAGTGACAGTTGGGGAGGGAACAGCAACAGAGCCATCAAGGTACCCAGCAAGAGCGTAACCATCAAGTAACGCATGGATCTGTAGGCTCCACATCAAATAATTGGTGTCGTTGAGTTTGATAACATTGGACGTATTAACGTTGAAAAGGTGTTGAGCAGACACGTTGATGACTTCACCGGTAACAGGAGAGGCGTCAGCAGAGGTTGTCATGACGGCTGCGGAGATTAGTGTGATGAAAGAAAAATTTTAGGGTTATGATCGAGGCTCTGATACCATGTAGATAAGGGAAGTCTTGATGTATTATTGAGAGTCTGTAGCACAA
>NW_010922703.1:0-4566 GCF_000633955.1 Camelina sativa | reverse complement strand
ACAGTTACCACAAAGGATCTAGTGGATTCCGGAGTTCTATCTCCGGCAAGACGTAGGGTTTCTGGTTAAGGAGCGTGAACTCGTTAAATTCTCGTGTGTCGTTCTTTACTCTTTCTCTTTCAGTTTATTTCTTAATTCGAATTCGATTAGATCCAGACGAAGACATTCGATTCATATTTCTACGATCGGTTAACAACCTCACAAATTGGTATCAGAGCTTGCGGTGGTTGAGCGGTAGTGAATCGGATATGTCTGTGGTTCCGATTGCGGTGTTCGATGGATCCGGTGACTTCTCTCTGTGGAAGACAAGGATAAGAGCTCATCTGAGCGTGACTGGATTAAAAGATGTGTTGGTAGAGAAAGATCCGTCTCCGCCACTTACGGAGGAAGAACCACAAGATCCAGAGAAGAAAAAGAAACGTGAAGCCGATGATGCGGCAAGATTGGAGAGGTGCGATAAGGCAAAGAACGTGATCTTCCTAAACGTTGCAGATAAGGTTTTGCGGAACATTGAATTGTGCGAAACCGCAGCTGAGGCTTGGATTACTCTTGACAAGATGTTCATGCCGACGTCTCTTCCTCACCGAGTATATTCACAGCTGAACTTCTATACTTTCAAGATGCAGGAGAACAAGAAGATTGATGACAACATCGATGATTTTCTCAAGATTGTGGCTGATCTGAATCACTTGCAGATCGAGGTATCGGATGAGGTACAAGCGATTATCCTGTTAAGTTCTTTGCCTGTAAGATTTGATAGCTTGGTGGAAACCTTGAAGTATAGCACTGGTAGAGAGAAATTAAGATTGGATGATGTAATGGTAGCTGCAAGGGATAAAGAAAGAGAGGTAGCTCAGAATAGTAAGTCTGTTGGGGAGGGACACTTTGCTAGAGGAAGATCCGAAGAAAAATATAATGGTCAGGCAAATAAGGGAAGAGGTAGATCTCGGTCCAAGTCGAAAGATAGGAAAAGAATCTGTTGGATATGCGGTAAGGAGGGACATTTCAAAAAGCAATGTTACAAGTGGCTCGAGAGGAACAAGAGCAAGACGCAGAACTCAGACAAAGGAGAAGCAGGAATTGCTAAGTCAAGTTCTGAGCATGATCCAGCCTGAGCATGATCCAGCAATGGTGTTAATGGCAGTTGAAGAAAGTCTTTCGGCATCGGTTGATAAATCTGAAGAATGGATATTGGATACTGGTTGTTCATTTCATATGACACCAAGGAGGGAGTTGTTTTCTGATTTCAAGGAAGTGAAATCCGGTTATTTGAAGATGGGGAATGACACCTTTTCCCAAGTAAAAGGGGATGGTAGTGTTAAAATCAGGAATTCTGATTGGACTTCTGTTGTGCTTACAGATGTGAGATACATGCCAACAATGTCTCGCAACTTGATCTCACTAGGGACGTTGGAGGATAAGGGATGTTGGTTTAAATCCCAGAATGGAGTTCTGAAGATAGTCATGGGTTGCTCGACACTGCTTAGAGGACTGAAGAGGAATGCTTTGTATATCTTACAAGGTAAAGCAGAAGTGTCAGAATCTCATGTATCTGAATCTCCGAGAGATGAGACAACCTTGTGGCACAGTAGACTGGGTCACATGAGTCAGAAGGGACTAGAGATATTAGTCAAGAAGGGCTGCTTAGAGAAGGAAGTCATATAGGAGCTTAAGTTTTGCGAGTATTGTGTCTTTGGCAAGAATCACAGAGTTAGTTTTGCTCCAGCTCAGCATGTGTCAAAGGAGAAGTTAGCTTATGTACATTCCGACTTATGGGGGTCTCCTCACAATCCAATGTCTCTTGGGAATTGCCAGTACTTTATCTCTTTTATTGACGATTTCTCAAGGAAGGTTTGGATATACTTTCTGAAACGAAAAGATGAAGCATTTGAGAAGTTTGTGGACTGGAAGGAGATGGTAGAAGTCCGAGAAGAAAGTGAAGAAACTTAGAACAGATAATGGATTGGAATACTGCAATCAGTATTTTGATAAGTTTTGCCGTGATGAAGGAATAGTACGACACAAGACTTGTGCATACACGCCACAGCAGAATGGCGTAGCTTAGCGTTTGAATCGAACAATAATGGACAAGGTTCGTATCATGTTGAGTGAGAGTGGTATGGAGAAGAAGTTTTGGGCAGAAGCAGCATCAACTGCAGTCTATTTGATCAACAGATCACCCTTAACTGCGATAGATTTCGATTTGCCAGAGGAGAGATGGACTTCGAGTTTACCAGACTTAAGTAGGTTGAGGAAGTTTGGTTGTTTGGCTTATATCCACACTGATCAAAGAAAGTTGAATCCACGGGCTCCCAGAGGAAGGTAAGTGTGTTATAAGCAGGAATGTGATTTTCAGAGAGGAGATTGTGTACAAAGATCGAAGCAAGGATTCTCAGTTCAGTTTGACAGAGGTTGATTTTGAAAATCTTGGGTTGAAGACTAGTGATGTTAGTCAAGGTGGAGTTACTGAAGAGTGTGCTAATCAAGGTGGAGATTCATCGGGTCAGGTTCAGGAAACTTCAACTAACTCACCAAGTCTTCGAGAGGCACAAGTTGAACATGAGGAAGATAACTCTGAAACAGAAGATTTGAGTGATTATCAGCTTGTAAGAGATAGAGGTAGAAGGGCAATTAAGGCAAACAGGAAGTATGATGAGTCAAACATGGTTGGTGTAGCTTATTATACAGAGGATGGTGGGAAATCTGAGCCAGGTTCTTATAAAGAGGCTTTACTTGTTCCTGATTGGGACAAGTGGAATGAAGCTATGAAAGAAGAAATGTTCTCAATGAAGAAGAATCAAACTTGGGACCTTGGGGATAAACTAGAAGGAGCTAAAGTAGTTGGTTGCAGATGAATTTACACTAGAAAGCCAGGGATACCTGGCGTAGAAGCCCCTCGGTTCAAAGCCAGATTAGTAGCAAAAGGGTATTCTCAAACAGAAGGTGTTGACTATACTGAGATTTTCTCACCAGTTTTGAAACATGTGTCAATCAGATATCTTCTGTCAATGGTGGTTTCTTTTGACATGGAGTTACAACAAATGGATGTAAAGACCGTGTTTTTACATGGTTTTCTAGAGGAAGATATTTACATGGCACAGCTTGAAGGGTTCATTGACGAACAACATCCAAATCAGGTATGTTTGCTTAAAAGGTCGTTGTATGGTTTAAAACAGTCTCCTAGGCAATAGAACTTGCGGTTTGATGAGTTTATGCAAGGAATAGGTTATGAGAGAAGTGCCTATGACAGTTGCGTATATTGGAGGAAACTAGAGGATGGGAGTCGTATCTACTTGTTGTTATACGTTGATGATATGCTAATTGCCTCAAGGAGTAAGGTTCAGGTGGAGGAGTTGAAGAGATTACTCAGCCAGGAGTTTGAAATGAAAGACTTAGGAGAGGCTAAGAAGATTTTGGGAATGGAGATTGAAAGAGACAGAGTAGCAGGAACTCTCACTCTGTCTCAGGAGAGCTATGGTAAGAAGGTGTTGAAAACTTTTGGAATGGATCAAGCTAAGCATGTTGCTATTCCATTGGGTGCTCATTTCAATCTCCGAGCTGCTACTGACAAGGAATATGAAGAACAATTCAAGAGAATGAAGGTAATTCCATATGCTAATGCAGTCGGTAGTATCATGTACTCAATGATTGGTACAAGGCTAGACCTTGCATATCCTGTTGGTGTGATTAGTAGGTTCATGGGAAGACCACTTAAGGATCATTGGCAGGCGGTTAAATGGGTATTGAGGTACATGAGAGGTACTGAGAAGAAGAAGTTGTGTTTCAAGAAGCAGGATGACTTCTTAATAAGAGGATATTGCGATGCAGATCACGGTGGTGATGGGGGTAGTCGTAGATCCACTATTGAGTATGTTTTTAGAGCAGGAGGGAACTCTATCGTTTGGAAGTCGAGACTTCAAAAGGTTTTAGCACTGTCGTCGACAGAGGCCGAGTATATGGCTCTCGCTGAAGCGGTGAAAGAAGCCATCTGGTTGAAAGGTTTGGCTGAAGAACTTGGGTTCCCGCGGGAGTTTGTTGAGGTGCACAGTGATTGGCAGAGTGCTATTGCTCTGTCAAAGAACTCGGTGCACCACGAGAGGACCAAGCACATTGATATCAGGTTGCATTTTATCAGAGATATCATTAGTGAAGGGATTGTGAAGGTGATTAAAATTGCAGGTGAATGCAATCCAGCTGATATTTTCACCAAGGTTGATCCAGTATATACACTGGAGGGAGCACTTCAAATGCTCCGAGTTTCAGCAAACTGAGTTGAAGACTCAGGTTCCGGAGGGGAATCCATGTACTAGATCAAGGGGATGCAGAAGACCATAAGAGCCAAGGTGGAGATTTGTAAGTTGTGGCTCTAATGTTGTCTTCAAGGTTGTATCTAAGTGTGGAAGAGACTCTCAAGGAAGCAGAGGATTAGCTCAAGTAGCTTTCAAGTCAAGCATGTGACTCGCATGTGGAACAGAAGACTGATACGCCAAAGTGAATGAGGGTAGTTTTGTCTTTTCTGTTATTACTCTCTCTTTGATCTTTATCTTCTTAGACGAGAGAACTCGA
>NW_010922702.1:0-4568 GCF_000633955.1 Camelina sativa | reverse complement strand
CGGAAACTATGGCGGAAACTCGTTCTCAGACGGCGTTGAAGGAAACCATAGCTCGAGAAGCCAGTGTGGTGGTACGTGAGGCGGAGGAAGCGATCGGAACTCAGATCAGTAAGATGATCTCACGCACCGACACTCTGGAAGAGAAGCTGGCGGAACAGAACGAGAAGATTGATGGTAGTATCAAGGAGATGTTTGCAGCGATTCGGCTTTTATCCAGTTCCAAAGAGCCGATCCACGCTACCAAGGAACGAGATCTGAGCCCACCGACTGCTTCAACCTCTCAGGTGGTGTACTCAGAATCAAGACTACAGGAGGAAAGGGGAAAAATAGAGTCATCTGAGAACTATGACACCTTGACCAGGATCGGTAAGATAGATTTTCCTTGTTTTGATGGTGATGGGGTGAAAGAGTGATTGTTCAAGGTGGAGGAATTTTTTGAGTTAGATCGAACACCACACTTGAGGAAAATCAAAATGGCAGCTGTGCATTTTGACAGTCACGCGGCTCATTGGCATCATGCACTGGTACAGTCTAATCTCTATGGTCATTTGTTGCGTGATTGGGATGCTTATAAGATGAAACTGAAGGAGAGGTTTGATGATGTGCTAGAAGATCCTATTGCTGAGCTTAAGAAGTTACATGAGACTGATGGTATTGTTGATTATCACCAGAAATTCGAGTTGCTTAGAACAAGGGTTAACATGTCCGAGGACTATTTGGTGAGTGCCTACCTTGCAAGTCTAAGAGTGGATACTCAAATGCACGTTTGAATGTTTCAACCTCAAACGGTGCACCACTGCTTAATGCTCGGACGACTCTACGAGAAGGCTCACCCGATGAAACCTACAACACAGAGTTGGACACCGTCTAAAACATCTGTTGGTCATACTAGTGGGAAGGGAATCCTGGGAGTGAAGAAGGAACCTTATTCGGGTGGTTATCCTGAGAAGAAGATAGAAGATAAGGGAGATGGTTTGGGATCTAAGAAGTTTTTGTCCAATGCGGAGATGAGTGAAAGGAGAGCGAAGGGACTATGTTACTTCTGCGATGAGAAGTATACACCCGACCATTACCTGAAACATAAAAGGAAGCAGTTGTATCTTATTGAAGTAGGGGGTGAGGAAGAGGAGAGTGAAGAAGAGGAGGACGTTGATGACAACACGGAAATCACAGCTCGAGTCTCAGTCAGTGCAGTGTCTGGCGTAGAGGAGTATGGCACAATGCGAGTGAAAGGGTTGTATGGGAAGAGGATTATTTTCATGCTGATAGACTCAGGCTCAACGCACAACTTCATGGATCCTCGTTCGGCTGAAAGACTAGGTTGTGTGGTTGATTCGTCACAAATGACTCGAGTGTCAGTAGCAGATGGCAGAAAGTTGATGGTTCATGGTGCGGTTTACAACTTCAAGTGGACATTTCAGAACACAACCTTTACCGCTGACTTTATATTGATTCCTTTGGGTGGATGTGACATGGTTTTGGGAGTGCACTGGCTGAGGACTTTGGGGGTCATATCTTGGGATTTCAAGGAGTTAGAAATGAGTTTCAAATATGGGAAGGAGAGAGTAATGTTGCATGGTATTAAACCCGGGTCTGTGCAAGAAGTTAAAGCTAACAAACTGAAAAAATAAGGGACTAGGAGGCTCAGATTTCTATGATATACACAACAGAAGGAGGAAACATGAATGATATGCAGTTGTGGAGTGTGAAGGGTGAACATCAGTCTCTGACAGAGGATGAGGAAATTGGTAATGTTTTACAGGAGTATGAGGAGGTCTTCAAGGAGCCTACTTCACTGCCTCCTTTCAGACACACCCACGATCATAAGATTCCATTAAAGGAAGGAGCAAACCCAGTTAACATAAGACCTTACCGTTATGCTGTCCATCAAAAGAACGAGATTGATAAGATGGTTGGTGAAATGTTGGAAGCAGGCACGATTCAAGGTAGCTCTAGCCCATACGCATCTCCAGTGGTCTTGGTTAAGAAGAAAGATGGAACTTGGCGACTTTGTGTCGACTACAGGGGCCTGAATGAGTTGACTGTGAAGGACAGATTCCCTATTCCACTTATTGAAGATTTATTGGATGAACTAGGAGGATCCAGTGTATATTCAAAGATCGATCTAAGGGCATGGTATCATCAAGTGCGAATGGACCCTCTGGATGTGCATAAAACAGCTTTTAAGACTCACAATGGGCATTATGAATATTTGGTGATGCCTTTCGGCTTAACCAACGCCCCGCGACGTTTCAGAACTTGATGAACACAGTGTTTTGAAGGTACCTGCGAAGATTTGTACTCATCTTCTTTGATGACATATTAATCTACAGTGCCTCCAAAGAAGAACACACAGAGGATCTGAGAGCTGTCTTTCAATTAATGGAAGAAAACCAGTTGTATGCAAAGAAGAGTAAGTGTAGTTTTGAAACCGATAAGGTAGAATATCTCGGGCACTATATCGAAGGCCGTGGAGTCTCTACTGATCCAAGTAAGGTGGTAGCAGTCGCTGAATGGCCAGTACCAACGGGTCTGAAGCAGTTAAGGGGATTCCTGGGTTTGGCTGGCTACTACAAACGATTTGTGCGTAACTTCGGGACTATTGCTTGTCCCTTAACGGCCTTAACCAAGACAGACGCTTTTCTGTGGTCAGATGAAGCTCAACAAGCTTTCGGGGAGTTGAAGAAAGCCTTGTGTGAAGCTCCGGTCCTTGCTCTTCCACGTTTTGACAAACCTTTCATGGTGGAAACAGATGCTAGCTCACAAGGGATCGGTGCCGTGTTGGTGCAAGAAGGGCACCCGTTGGCCTACATTAGCCGTCATTTAAAGGGAAAGCAGCTAGAAGGAACTGTTAGCCGTGGTGTTCGCAGTACAGAAATGGCACCATTACCTTCTCCCTAACCATTTCATAATCAAGACGGATCAGAGGAGTTTAAAGTACATGCTAGAACAATGCCTGAATACGTCAATACAACAACAGTGATTGCCAAAGCTCCTGGAGTTTGACTACGAGATACAATATAAAGCAGGAAAGGACAATTTAGTTGCGGACGCACTGTCAAGAGTAGAGGGAGCTGAGGTTCTTCATATGGCCATGACAGTGTTGGAGTGTGATCTGATGAAGGAGATTCATGATCAATATGAGCATGATAGAGAGGTTAAAGAAATCATTGAGGTTTTAAAAAATGATCAGACGGCCAAGAAACATTACTCTTGGGTTCAAGGGATTCTGCGACGTAAAACCAAGATAGTGGTTCCAGCTAAACAAGAATTGCGATCTTCTATACTTCAGTGGTTGCATTGTGCTGGGAGTAGTGGTCATTATGGTCGTGATGCCACTCTACAGCGAGTTAAAGGACTGTTTTAATCGAAAGGAATGTTGAAAGACATTCACGCCTTCATACGAGCTTGTGATGTTTGTCAGCGCTGTAAGTATGAGACGGTAGCAAGCCCTGGACTGCTACAACCCTTGCCGATTCCTGAGTCTTTGTGGTCTGACCTATCCATGGATTTTATTGACGGTTTACCAGAGTCTGCGGGGAAGGATGTGATCATGGTAGTTGTCGACAGATTGAGCAAGGCGGCTCATTTCATTCCTTTGGACAGGTTTACCCATACACGGCAATGACGGTGGCTCAAGCATTCATGGATAACATTTACAAACTCCACGGCTGTCCCAAGTCCATCGTCAGTGGCAGAGATAAGATTTTTCTGAGTACATTTTGGCAGGAGCTGTTCACTCTGCAGGGAGTGGAACTGAAATTTTCTAGTGCCTATCACCCATAAAGTGATGGTCAAACTGAAGTGGTGAATCGTTGTGTGGAGACATATCTTCGGTGTATGTGCAGTGACAGACTGTTTGAGTGGAGTAAGTGGCTTCCTCTAGCTGAATATTGGTACAACACCACTTTCCACTCTTCGACTCAATCAACCCCATTCGAAGCTGTTTATGGTCAGTCTCCTCCTACTCACTTGCCTTATCTTCCCGGCGAGTCCAAAGTCGCTGTGGTCGCCAAGAGTTTGCAGGAACGAGAAAGTATGATTTTGATTCTTAAGTTCCATCTACTAAGGGCACAGCACAGAATGAGGGTGTTCGCTGATCAGCATCGCACTGAGAGAAGCTTTGACATTGGCGATTATGTGTTTGTCAAACTATAACCTTATCGCCAACAGTTAGTGGTAGTTCGTCGAAATGAGAAGTTGGCTCCTAAGTACTATGGTCCTTATAAGGTGATTGATCGCTGTGGTCCTGTCGCATACAAGCTGGCTCTTCCTGAGGGTTCTCTGATTCACCCCGTGTTCCATGTTTCTCAGCTTAAGGTTCTGGTGGGTCTGAAGGAGAAGAAGAAGCCACTTGGGAGTTCCTGTTTGATCTGCAGCACCGTTTTCCCTCCTTTGAACCTTGAGGACAAGGTTCTCGAAACAGGGGAGCTCTGTTACAGGGTTTCTTATGATACAAGTTCTCATTTGAATTTATGTTGAATAAAGATGGACACGTGTTAGAAGCTGGTGGGAAGACTGTTTGTGGCTAACGGAACGTCGACGTGGTTGTTGGTGAGCTGTCGCAC
>NW_010922701.1:0-4573 GCF_000633955.1 Camelina sativa | reverse complement strand
TGCAATTGCTGGGACAGATTGGAAAGCCAGCAGCTGGAGTGCTAGAGAAAATCCATGAACAGCAACTAATTGTTGCTTGAAAGTTTTACTAAGTTGTCTACGTCTGCTGGACATTTAAATCCTGTAATAGTCTCCAGCGTCCGTTCAAATAACAACCTTCCCCATGGATATTTGAAAAAAAAATCAATATTCTTGGTCATCTCCACTGTCTTCGGATCTGGTTTTACTGGTTGCGTGACGCATGTTAGAACTCCATCAACTATTATTATCAGCGCTAAAGCTAGTTTCTGCCACGTTTCCATTTCCTCAGTCTCCAACCTTTTGACCAACTCGGAGATCGTTGGTTCTATGTTTTCCCCGAATAGAACTTCCAAAACAGTCATACATCCTTTATCCGTTTTTGTAGCTCTTTCCACATCTCTCTTTTTTGGATAATTTCCACATTCGAGACCTATCAACTCTGCAAATTCTTGTAATCCAAACTTGATTGGAATGCCACCAAACACAATCCACATCTCATGCCACTTTTTGGTCACCAATTGACGGCAAACAAATCCATGAACTAGTTTACCGGAGAACGAGATCTTGTTAGCAGGGATACGAAAAAGCTGCCCAAATGGAGACTCTAACAAGTTTTCCATTTCTTTTGTTCCACTCAGCACCCTCGATATTGTAGAAAGATATTCCGGTTTTGAATACGCATTTATCTTGGTTTTGAGAGGGTAATGGTCAAGAGCAAATAACCTCCTCGGTAGATCCAAGCTCAATTGAGGAACGATCTCTACAGCCTCGGGATCCATCCTATCACCATGAAGTAACGTACATATTAATATGTACGTACACTAAACCAATTAACCCTAATACCAATGTCTACCAAAGTTTAATTCTGTTGACGATTACGGTTATTTATCCTCTGCCCGCCACAGATACACTACTATTCATCGATTTCACATCCTGGGCTACTCAAAGCGATTCTTAAATGTATTTGCTATATACTCTTCCAACCTAATATAGAATTTGGGGGTACAATCTCTCTTCCAATTTAAAGTAAGAAGCCAAGAGAAACACTTACCTTCTGATTCAACACCGGTGATGAAAGAGGGATCGAAACTAGTCGCCTTTCTCTGATTTCACCCGACCTCTGTAATCTCTTCTTCCTTAAATGTTCCGTCGCCGACTTCTATGGAGTGTCGTTTTGTAGTACTTATCCCAGATCTAAACACCTTAATTCAAAAAATCGGGATGTAAAACAACCCTATCGGACATCCGAATGCGCCGTCGCAGCTGAGGCCTCAGTTTTCCGTCTATTAAGAACGAAGATTTTGCCTCTACTACTAAACTATTTTTAAATAATTTTTTTTTATAAACAGTGCAATGGCTGAGCTTTTCTTTAAATATTTTTATTCAAATTATACAGTTCTGCAACGTTATTGGTTCAATTACACTATATATCAGCCTTTATTCGTCTGGTTAAACCATCATTCACTATTCCTTGATGTTTTATAAAGTTTTACATTGAATTGGTTTGTTAAATGAACCAATATATTTTCCGCCAATATATAACGTCGACTATAGGGTCATAATTAAGTAGTGCATGCGATGTCTCGTCTTCGCTTAACCGGCAGTTACACATGTTAAATATCTAAATGCGATGAATCTGTATGGAATGCAGTCACGACGTTTGAAAAGCCATAATATTGATAATCCATTTGTGTTTGTTCGCTGCTTATATAAGAAGACAAATACACACCCAGTGAACTATGTATTCGTCTCTCAAAAACCAAAATATCACATCACAAAGTAAACATAAGTGCAACAAAGTCATGGTGCATTTCGACAGGCTATCCGATCTCCAGACGTGGCGATCTGATTGGAAGGTTTCTGTTAAGATCATCCGCAAGTGGAGAAAGAGAGAAGCGAACATCGTCACCTTTGAAATGGTTGTTTCGGATGTTTTCGTAAGTGACTCGTCTCATCATCATATTATATGCACTTAATATTAAATGATACATGTACATCATGGTTGAACTTTTTTCCCCCACCGTAGGGAGATAAGATGCAGGCAACAATCAGCGAGGACCTGTTGCCCCAGTTCTGTGCGGGGATTGAGGAGGGTTTGTGGAAAACCTTCTCTAATTTCGTCGTCACTGACGACACATCCACTATGAAGGTCGTGGCTTCCAACTACCGGATCAAATTCACTGCTGACACGGTTGTGGACAACATTCGTTGCTTGTCGACCAATCACTACATCGATTACGTCCCCTTCGACCAAATTTACGAACGATGGCCTCGTTGGACCCAGAACTGCTGCTTAGGTAACGTTGCATTGTGTTGTTCCGGTTTTTAATATCATATCCAGTACCATAATTCTAATGACATGACACCATAGACACGATGGGGCAAGTTACTCACGTCGAACGAAGAATATTGGTGGACGATCCAACTGCTCCACGTTTTGCCGAGAGAACCCGGTTGATACGGTTTTCATTGACGAATCTTGAGTGAGTCGTTTTCGCGATTATTAGCTTTCACACACTTTAAAGATATACCGGGCTATTAACGTAAGGTGTCTCTGTGTGTAGGGGTCATCACTTGCAATGTGTGGCTTATGATGAGATGGTCGATGATTTCGTCCGCAATTTTTGGCTATGCGGAGGCAAACCAGTTGTAGTCTTGCGATTCTGGAGGCCCAAGTTTAAGGATGGAGGTACTGATTAGGCAAACGTATTTAAAACAATTCAATCACCTTTTAAATATAAGATTACTGCATAAAACTAATTTTGGTTACCCTTTTTCCTTATTTTTCCACACCGCAGGAGGGATGGAAGTGGTTAGTCAACCGGGTGTCTCTAAAGTGATATTTGAACCACCCTTCCCTGAGGTTAGAGATTTCAAACTCCGGTTGGAATACTTCGACCAGCGCGAGCGGAGTGACGACGATTCGTAGCCTATGTTTCCATTTGTCAATGTTGCTTACATTCCAAACTTCTAAACCACGTTGCTGGACTCTTTATATTATCTTCATTACCTACATCCCAACAATCTATCTTACGTGGATAGGAATAATTTGATGTAAAATGTTTGTGTGTATTACGCATGGTTAATTATATATTTTTATTTTGTAAGCATCTACCTAATAGTGCCAACCTTTAATGTTAGACGTATGTGTACAAACGTGTACAAATGTTTATGTTTATGTTTAATTTCAAGGGTTTGGTCGATAATAATAACACGACAAGGTTTCAAACAGTCTTTTTTTAGACGATAAAAAAATGGGAGTAAACCAAATAAAACGTTTATAACTTGATGTTAAACAATTAAACCACAACCCAAAGTACTACTAATAAAACGACCAAACTACTTTAAAAAATAGGTCATTGTTGCTAGTATAACCAAAGTCGCAACAAACACATTGGTCAGTTTTAATTCCATAGTTAATCCATCACTCTTGTACGCAATCAACGCCTTCATCCTTTCCAACTCCATCTGATTTTCCTTGTGCATATTTAAGATGTTAGCAATCTCCTCTTTTTGTCCCTGAAGCGCTTCACGCATTTGATTCAAACTAGTTAACTTTAGAAGATCTTCCTTCACTGTTTTCAGTTCCTCCATCATAGCTTCATCCCACCATTTAAAAATGTGATAGTCCCCATCCTGCATTTTTTTTCTTATAATGTTTGTTAAAACGTAAACCTCAAGTTATGCAAATAAATCTGATCTTTAATCAACCTCGGGGAAACTGTACGTTACTTACCTCTCTATTTCTACAAGTGTAGTGGAGCCTCCCTGGGTTTGTCCTTGTAAAAGAAGGTTGTAGGTTTGTCCTTTAACCACAGTAACAAACAGCCGGGATCCCATACTCCGCATCGTCATACTCGACTGGACTCGTGTTTGCCAAAGCAGACATTAAGAACGAAACTGATAACGTAATTGAAGGAGGGAAAATAAAGAAAAAAGGAACGTTAAACTATTAACCGAATATCCAACTCTCTAAACCTAATCCAACATCTATGGCAGCGGCTCTCTCTGTTTCCCCCAAATCAGATCAATGAACCCTAATTTCCCTAAATTTTATAAGATATCGATTATATTCGGTTAGCTTTTATAGAACATTCTGTTTTGTGTCGTTTTTTGTATTCTAAAACAACATGAACGTTTCCAATTTGTGTCGTTTTCCACTAGATACGAACGGCGTCGTAAGCTTGATACAGTGCCGGTCCTTTAATAAAGCCCGTAAATCAAGGGCTTTATGCTACAGATTATATTAGCGATTTTAGGGGAATTAATATCAAAAAAGGTGCGGTGGTACAGTGGTAGGATTGGCCTTGACTGTCCTTCAGTGTCACGAGTTCGAGCCCTTGTAAAGTTGTAGTAGGCACTTTTTTTTTCCTACTGTTTGTTAATGGGCAGAATTGGTTGGGCCGGCACTGTTGATAGTTTTGTGTGTTTGCCCGGTTAAACTAAGAACACGTCGTCTATATGGATGGTTCGAAGCTAGGGAATTGCCATTTTAAACCTTTTTTGGAATATAAGGAGCAATACGACATCTAGTACACATTTTCGGAACAAA
>NW_010922700.1:0-4578 GCF_000633955.1 Camelina sativa | reverse complement strand
CTAATTGTATTAGGACTAGTTATTTAGATAACTCCTAAATAACTTTGAGCTAATCCTATTTCCATAACTTGGTAGGACTAGCCTTTAATTCCTCTTTTAACCTTGCTTCTCTTTCAAGCTTAAGCCAACATTCTCCCCCTTAAGCTTGATCTCTTCTTTGGATATGTCCTTGACACCAACAAGTTCTCTCATCTCCAAGAACTTGATCCTTCCTAATGCTTTTGTGAGTATATCAGCCTTCTGCTTACTCCATGGTACATGCTCCACCTTCACTAGTCCATGTTCAGCGCATTCATGGATAAAATGGTAACATCGGTGTATATGCTTACTTCTGCCATGGAAAACAAGAGTTTTTGTGAGAGCTATAGTAGACTTGTTGTCGATTCTTATTAGCACCTTCTTATTTTCTTGTCCTGTTACCAGCCCAAGAAGCTCTTGAAGCCATATGGCCTGCTTCGCAGCCTCAGTAGCCGCCATGAACTCCGCCTCACAAGAAGACATTGCCACGGTTTCCTGTTTTTACGAGCACCAAGTAATCGGGCAATGATTGAAATAAAAAATGTGACCCGTGGTGCTCTTCCCATCGTCTTCATCGACATTGTGGTTGCTATCACTGAAACCAACCAAGCATGTTTCATCAAATCGAGTACAACTAACTTCACTATAGCCAACCAACTCTGCTCCCTTCGATCGAGTGTAGTTAAGTCCGAATGAGAGTGTTCCCCGCAAGTATCTAAGTATCTGTTTTAATGATGCTCCATGAGATACCTTAGGTTCTCGCATATACCTACTCAAGACACCAACACAAAAGGAAAGATTCGGTCTAGTGTGTAACAGGTACCTAAGACACCCAATGTTTCTCCTGTACGCCCTTTCTTCAACACCTTCCTCTTCTTGTGACTTAGACATTTTCAAACCAGACTCCATAGGCGTGAGCACTGCATTACATTCTCTTGGTCCTGCTTCCTCTAGAATCCTTCCAGCATATCTTTCTTGTTTCAACATAACACCATTGTCATGTTGAATCACCTCGATCCCAAGGAAGTATGTGAGTTTCCCGAGATCGCTCATCTCAAACTTTGCAGCCATTCCAACTTTAAAATCAGTAATCACCTTCATACAAGAACCTGTGATAGTAAATCATCAACATAAACTGCCACCAAGAGAAGATGATCCTCAACAATCTTTCGATACAACGAAGCCTCTTTTGAACACTTCTCAAACTTTAACTCCTTCAAAGTTTGATTTAACTTAGCATTCCAAGCTCTGGGCGCCTGCTTTAAACCATACAACGCCTTGTTTAACTTATACACCTTTCCTTCACTCCCTGCAACCAGAAAACCATCAGGCTGGGAGACATAAACTTCTTCCTTCAAGTCGCCGTGAAGGAATATTGTTTTGACATCAAGATGATGTACTTCCCATCCTCGTGAAGCAGCCAGTGCAATAATCAAACGAATGGTCTCAATATGAGCTACTGGAGCAAAGACTTCATCAAAGTCTATACCAAAACGTTGAACATAACCTTTTGCTACTAGACGAGCCTTTTATTTGTTAATACTACCATCTGAGTTTCTCTTGATCTTGAAGACCCATTTTAAACCAATCGGTTTTGCTCCTGGTGGAAGATCAACCAAATTTCAAGTATTGTTCTTAATTATCGAAGTCAACTCCTCTTGACAAGCATCACGCCACACCTGCAGCTCTTTAGCTTCTTGATAATCCCACGGTTCCTCATTAAGTGTGAGTAATAATCGTTCACTCTCTAGCTCTGCCAAGTAAACATAATCATCCTCTAGTTCAGCCAAAAGAATATAATCATCTAGGTACTTTGGTTTGACCGATACTCTTGAAGATCTTTGAAGTACAGGCTGTGACTCCGCGACCTGCTGGTGTTTCTTATCTGTTTCTGTTACATCCCTCGCAACAGATTCCTCTTCTCTGCCATGACTGAACCCCTTATCAAGTATGGTAACACCATTGTCATCACATGACTCATTTCTTTCTTCCTCAAATACCTCTGCTTCTTCGACCTCAATCAAGTCTCTTATTCCATTATTACCGAATTGTCCAAAAACGATTTTGAACATACCTGAATCAATATCAACTTCATCACTATTCCATCTCCAGCTAGTATGTTCATCAAAGACAACGTCTCGGTTTATAACAATCCTCTGTTTTAGTGGATCAAGTAGGCTATAGGCTTTTGATCCTGGTTCGGTGCCAAGGTGTACCAATGCTCGCGATCGATCATCTAGTTTCTTCAAGTGCGGAGTCTCTACTTTAGCATAGCCAGGGCAGCCAAACACACACAAATGCTCTAGGTTCGGTTTCTTACCCTTAAACGCCTCGTACGGTGTTTGTGCCACTAATGCCTTTGTTGGTACTCTGTTTATGAGGTAAGTAGCATGCCTCACCGCTTCTCCCCATAAGTAGTTTGGGACTTTCATATGTTTTAGGATGCTCCTGGTCTTGCCAAACAGAGTTATGTTCCTTCTTTCTACAACTCCATTTTGTTGTGGAGAGTAAGGAGCTGTCAAATGCCTTTGTATATCTGAAACCTCACAAAACCTATTGAACTCTCCTGACACAAACTCTCCACCACGGTCCGTTCTAAACGTTTTAATTGCGACCCCTGTCTCATGCTCAACTATCGCCTTAAACCTTTTGAACCTCTCAAACGCATCACCTTTTTCTTTCAAGAGCAGTGTCCACATGTATCTTGAATGATCATCAATTAAAACAAAGATATATCGATTCCCAACTGATGTAGCAGGCGTGATAGGTCCGCAAAGGTCTCCGTGAACTAATTCAAGTACCTGAGAGGCACGATACGCCGTTGCCTTTGGGAATATTCTTCTTGATTGTTTTCCGAGCAGACATGAAGAACACAAATCCTTGTCGATCTCAAAGTTTGGTATCCCTGTAACCATCATGTTTCGCATCATAGTCTTCATTCCATCACTCCCAATGTGCCCAAGTCTAGTGTGCCATCTTGAGGAGTCACTAGTGGTATTGAGCTGTACACAATGAGTGGTTTCAACTTCCATAACTACCTTATACAACCGATTTCTTGATCTGCTAGCCCTTACTAGTAACTTTCCATCTCTATCGTATAAGATTAAGTAATCCTTCCTCATCCTGACCTCACATCCAGACTCTGTTGCTTGACCAAGACTTAGGATGTTGCTCTTTAAACCTGGTATGTAGTAGACCTCATTCAGAATTTTCTTTTCGCCATTAGCACAAATAAACAAGATTGATCCCTTTCCTTTGATATCAATACGTGAATCATCCCCGAACCGCACTTTTCCTGTAATATTCTTGTCAAGCCTAAAGAAGTAGCTAATATGTCCACACATATGATTGCTAGCTCCATTATCTAGGTACCATACGTTTCCTCTGCAGAGTGCTTCTCGAGTTTATTTGGCTTCACCTTTTGCTTGTTTAGATACACAACTTCATGCATCATTAGTTCATCAGCTTCCTGAGTGTTGTCTTCTTCGTTTTTCTCTGTTTCTTGAAGCTTTAGCAACCTATCTGGGCAATTAGAGGCATAGTGACCAGGCTTGTCATATCTAAAGCAAATAACTTGCGATGTATCCTTCTGTTGATAACCAGAACGTCCACGTCCTCTTCCTCTTCCAAATCTACCTCCAAATCTTCCACCACCTTGTCCTTGTCCTCTAAAACCTCCCGAGTTTCCTTGAAAAGACTCAGAATCCACGTTTGAGTACATAAGCTTTCCTTGATCTTCTTCTTGATGATCTTCCTCATCACAAATCCTTTCTTCGTAGGCTTTAAGTCAGCCTACAATATCTTCAAAACTCGTTGCATTAAGATCAAGTACTTGTTCTAAAGCCTTGATGATATGTATGTAGCGTCTCCTTGGTAAACTTTTGAGAAACTTCTTCACAAGTTTCGGTTCTTCTATCTCTTCTCCTAAAGCTGCAGACTTTGTAGATATTTCAGAAGTTTGCCAACAAAATCATCAATCTTGTCATTCTCTTTCATCTTTAATCGGTCAAAGTTGGCCATTAAAGTCTGCAAACTTCTCGAACTCTATCTGCACCAACATGTCGTAACTTTACCGCTTCCCATACAGCCTTTGCGGTTTTAAGTTTTCCTACTTGTAGAAGTAGAGCCTCGGGTATGGATTGAAACAACACTCCTTTAGCCATGTCGTTCTTATCTTCATTCTCGGAACTCGATTCTATAACCTCCCAAACCTTGTGAATTCGTAGTAAGATTTCCATCTTCATGGACCAGACGGTGTAGTTTGTGGTATTAAGCATTGGACATTGGGTTGAGGAGGAGCCACTTTCTCGTACCGTATTTGATATAGCAACAATAGCTCCTGCATCTTTCTCTGCATCACTCATGTTTAGATTTCGAAATAAAGTAGTCAAGAGCGACTTCTCTTGTTACAAGTATGAAAGAAAACTTTGTGTGAAGATAAAAGGATCCTCTCTTTAGTTCAAAGAATACTAGATTCAGAAATTCAATAGAAGCTCTGATACCAAATATTGAATTTAACAAAACAGTATCTTAAGAATAAACTCTCTTAGAAAACCTTTA
>NW_010922699.1:0-4586 GCF_000633955.1 Camelina sativa | reverse complement strand
CTTGTCGGTATTCTTTGAATCAACGACATCAAGACAACCCCTTTGTTCGGCCATTCGCAAGAATCAACGAGCACAAGGTTTTCTATCGGTTACGCTGCGCCATTTTTGGTATCAGAGCCAAAGACGATCTTCATCCAGTTGTTAGCTTCTTCAAACATGGCCCCCACACGCAACTCAAAGAAACAAGAAGGATGTGACGACGAATCCTTCAACGAATGGGCAGAGCTTCGACAAACCCTACTGTCGATGCAGGAAAACATCCAAGCAACAATCGCTCAGTCTATGCAAGCTTTGGCGGAAACGATTTTACAGAACCAGTTTCAGCAACAAGGTGAGGATTATGAGAGTTCGGAAGGTAGTCTCAGTAAGCCTTTTGCTCGTGATCGCAAACCAAAACAGAGGCATCATTGTGGAACAGAGGAGCGAGAGCGTGAAGATAGTAGGTGGGAGTCGGGTTTTAAACTCGATTTACCAGAGTTCCATGGGAGCATTTGTGGGGATGAGCTGTTAGATTGGCTCACCACTGTGGATGAGATCATGGAGTTCAAACACGTTCCAGAGGAAAGAAAGGTCGCCTTGGTGGCCACCAAATTCCGAGGAAGAGCAGCATCATGGTGGACACAATTGAAGTCAACCCGGTCCCGTAATGGCAAGTCGAAGATTGAGTCGTGGGATAAGCTGCATAAGCATCTCAAGTCCTCTTTTCTCCCACAGAATTATGAAAGGACCATGTACAATCGGTTACAAAATCTGAGATAGGGTTCTCGTACAGTCGACGAGTACATGGATGAATTTTTATTGCTAATCACGAGGAATGAGATTTTTGATAGTGAACTTCAGTTGGTTTCTCGTTTCATCGGCGGTTTGCGACCTCAACTTCAGAATTCGTTGAATCAATTTGATCCAACAACCATTGCTGAAGCCCATCGAAGAGCTGTTGCTTTCGAACAACAGTTCAAAGCGAATACAACTTGGAATTCGACCAATCTCACTCGCAGCTTTGGCGGTATCAACAGAGATAATGTGAAAACCCAACCTCTTGGAAAAGAAGTGGAAGCTGCAGGCAGCTCGAGCACTGCACCATTGGAGGCTCTAAATCTGCGCCGTTCCACACAACCCAATGCTTTGCGATGTTTCATTTGTGGGGAACAGGGTCATCTCATGACCGCTTGTCCTCAGAAGACTCGTCGGGGCTTGTTGATGGACAACATCGCATGGGATGATGAAGGTGTAGAACAGGGGGACGAAGGTGACGTATTGGAAGAGGATCATCATACGGGAGACAGGGGAGCTTTACTTGTTGCACGAGTTTCATACAAATATTTTCCAATCGACCTGCACCATTAAAGGCAAGGTTTGTTGCTTTGTCGTTGACTCGGGTAGTAGTCGTAATGTGGTGTCTGAGGAGGCAGTAAAGAAGTTAGGACTGCAACGAGAGGCTCACCTGATACCCTACAAGCTCAAGTGGCTCAATAAAGGGATAGATATTCGTATCTCCCAACGGGCATTGGTCCCTTTGTCTATTAGCAAGTACTACAAGGACAATTTGTTTTGTGACATTGTGCCAATGGATGTTGGGCATGTCATTTTGGGGCGTCCCTGGCAGTACGATCGTGAGGTGTCACATAATGGGAAGACTAATGTTTATAGCTTCGTCTTTGATAACAGACGCATTGTGCTGTTGCCAAATCCGGACCCGCCTTTGTTACCAGATAGTATGCCGGGAAAAGATGGTGTTGGCAAAGAGGTAGTAGTTTCGCAAGGGGATAAGGTGTTGTTTTGTTCTTCAACTGCGTTTGTGGAAGAGTTCAAGGACACGGGTTTTGCGGGTGTGTTATTGTCGGCTAGCAGTACTCCGAGCATTGTCACACCGTTAGCACCATGTGTAGAAGATTTGTTACAAGAATTTTTGGATGTCTTTCCGTCTGAGCTTCCTAAGGGACTTCCTCCTCTACGAGATATACAACACCATATTGATTTCTATCCTGGAGCAGCTCTCCCTAACAGAACACATTACCGAATGAGCCCGCAGGAGCATGAAGAGCTACGAAGACAAGTTGAAGATCTTGTCGTTAAAGGGCATGTGTGAGAGAGTTTAAGTCTGTGCGCGATCCCTGCACTCCTTATTCCTAAGAAGGACGGTTCATGGCGAATGTGCATAGACAGTTGTGCTATCAACAAGATAACCATTCGTTATCGGTTCCCTATTCCACGACTAGATGATTTGCTTGATCAAATTGGGACTGCTACAATTTTTTCGAAGCTAGATTTAAAGAGTGGTTACCATCAAATTCGTATTCGCCCTGGTGATGAGTGGAAAACGGCTTTTAAGACGCGGGAAGGACTATTTGAATGGTTGGTAATGCCCTTCTGGTCTCTCTAATGCACCAAGTACTTTTATGCGGGTGATGAATCAAGCATTGCGACCTTTTATTGGTAAGTTTGTGGTTGTCTACTTTGATGACATATTGATTTTTAGCTCGTCTGTAACGGCTCATCAAGATCATCTTCGTCAAGTTGTACGGGTTCTTCGTCAAGAAACCTTTTTTGACGCAAGACAAAAGTGTGAGTTGGGAGTCACTAGTGTGTTGTTCCTTGGTTATGTAGTCTCGTCGAATGGTCTCTCCATGGACATGAGCAAGGTCGAGGCCATTAAATCCTGGCCGGTGCCAAAGACCGTTACAGAGGTGCGTAGTTTCATGGCTTGGCGTCGTTTTATAGACGTTTTGTTCCTCATTTTAGTTCTATATATTATGGTTCCTGTGACGGATTGTATGAGAGACGACAAGTTTGTTTGGTCGGTATAAGCTCAAGACACCTTTGATCTGGTGAAGCATAAGTTAACATCGGCACCTATTTTGGTCCTTCCGGACTTTGAACTACCCTTTGAACTCCACTGTGATGCTTCTAAACTTGGTATTGGTGCGGTTCTTAGCCAACAGTCTCGTTCAGTGGCTTATTTTAGTGAGAAACTGTCAGGAGCTCGAAGTCGCTATAGTACCTACGATGTTGAATTCTATGCCGTGGTTCAAGCAATTAAGCATTGGCGACATTATCTTGTGCATCGAGAGTTTGTGTTGATTACGGATCATGATGCTCTTAAGAACTTTGACAGTCAGGTCAAAGTCTCTGCACTTCATGCATCATGGATTTCTTATTTACAACAGTTTACATTCTCCATACGTCAAAAAGCGGGAAAGTTGAATCGAGTCGCAGATGCTTTAAGTCGTCGTCACACGTTGTTAACAACAATGCATGTTGTTGTGCCGGGTGTTGCTTCGTTCTCGGAGCTTTATGTGACTGACCGTTTCTTTAGTTCCATCTTGGCAGAGGTAACCAACGGGTCACATACAGATTTTACTCTCACTGATGGGTTCCTTTTTCGAGGGGTGTAACTTTGTGTTCCCGATTGTAGTTTACGACTTAAGATGATTGAAGAACTGCATTCAGAGGGTCATGTCGGACGTGATAGAGCGCTATAGTTAGTTTTTGCTTCTTATTATTGGCTTTCGCTACGATGGGATGTGGAGAGATTTGTTGAACGTTGTCGTGCTTGTCAGTTAGCCAAAGGTACAGCGTCCAATGCTGGTTTATATCTTCCCCTTCCTATTCCTACACAACCTTGGACAGATGTGAGTGTGGCTTTCATCCTTGGACTTCCACGTACACAGAAAGGAAACAATTCAATCTTTGTGGTTGTTGATCGTTTTTCGAAAATGGCTCATTTTGTGCCTTACAAGAAGACAACGGATGCTGTGCGAGTAGCATAACTTTTTTTCCAGGAGATTTATCATTTGCATGGGCTTCCTACGTCTATTGTCTCTGATAGGGATACGAGATTTTTAAGCCATTTTTGGAGGTCGCTTTGGAAACTGCTACATACGAGTCTGGACATGAGTACTGCTTACCATCCTCAAACAGATGGTCAAACAGAGGTGACTAATCGTGCTTTGGGTAATATGTTGCGGATTCTCGTAGGTGACAATCTACGAACGTGGGAATCACGTTTGTGTCAGGCAGAATTTGCGCATAACCATGCAACTAACCGCAGTTTTGGTTTCAGTCCTTTTGAGGTTGTGTATAGTTTGCTTCCACGGGGTCCTTTGGAGTTGTCGGCAGTGCCTGACCTGCGTCGCTTTCATGGTCGTGCTGTGGATTTTGTTGACGCATTGAAGGAGACACATCAACAAGCTCGTAATCAGCTTGAGTTGTCGGCTCAGGATTACAAAGACAAGGCGGATTCTAAATGGCGGTAGCTAGTCTTTCAACCGGGTGATAAGGTATGGGTGGTACTAACTCGGGACCGGATGCCCGCTCATGAATACAATAAGCTTCGTTCCCGAAAGATTGGTCCTGTTGAAGTTATAGAGCGTATCAATGACAATGCTTATCGTTTGCTCTTGCCATCGCATCTGAAGACATCCAACGTATTCAATGTCAAGTTTCTTTCCAAGTTTCAGGGTGACAACAATGATCCAGATTCAGAGACGAATCTTTTCCAACCCGGAGGGACCTGGTGCAGCGTGTCTTTACCTTTCCTTTTCTTTCTTAACATGTTGGGCTTTGGTTTTACGATTCTCTTTACT
>NW_010922698.1:0-4586 GCF_000633955.1 Camelina sativa | reverse complement strand
TCGATCCTTCTTCTTTTCCAATACAATCTCCTAAAGCCTCATTTCTTGTCCCATGTAGATGGATAGCAGCCCATTAGCTCGCACTTGTACGGATGGTTGTACGGATGCCCTTGTCACATAGTCCTACTCTCCCTTGATCAATATAGACAACACTTATATACATTTTGTCCAAAAACAGGCTTAAAACGAGAAAACAGGCTAAAAACAAGAAAACATTAATTTAAATCAGTAAACAGCTTTTTCTGTTTCTTGGGTCAAAATGTGTGACAATCCAATGTATTTGACTTATTGTAAGAGTTTGGAATGAATTTGGAGTGTTTATACACCACTTATACCCATTTTGTCCCGAAAGAGGCTAAAACTGAGAAAACATTGATTCGAACCAGTAAACAGCTTTGTTACTGTTTCTAGGGTCAGAATGTATGACAATCCAATGCATTTGACTAATTGTAAGAGTTCGGGATGCATATGGAGTGTTTAGACAACACTTAAACCCGTTTCATCCCAAAACAGGCTTAAACCAAGAAAACAGGCTAAAACCGAGAAAACATTGGTTCGAAGCAGTAAAAAGCTTTGTTACTCTTTCTAGGGTCAAAATATGTAACAATCTAATGCATTTGACTAATTATAAGAGTTCGGGTTGAGTTTGGAGTGGTTAGACAACACTTATATCCATTTTGTCCAAAAACAGGCTTAAAACGAGAAAACAGGCTAAAACAAAGAAAACATTAATTTAAAGCATTAAACAGCTTTTTCTGTTTCTTGGGTCAAAATGTGTGACAATCCAATGTATTTGACTTATTTTAAGAGTTCGGAATGAATTTGGAGTGTTTATACACCACTTATACCCATTTTGTCCCGAAACAGGCTAAAACCGAGAAAATATTGATTCGAAGCAGTAAACAGCTTTGTTACTGTATCTAGGGTCAGAATGAGTGATAATCCAATGCATTTGACTAATTGTAAGAGTTCGGGATGAATATAGAGTGTTTAGACAACACTTAAACCCGTTTCATCCCAAAACAGGCTTAAACCGAGAAAATAGGCTAAAACCGAGAAAACATTGATTCAAAGCAGTAAAAAGCTTTGTTACTGTTTCTAGGGTCAGAATGTGTAATAATCCAATGCATTTGACTAATTGTAAGAGTTCGGGATGAATATGGAGTGTTTAGACAACATTTAAACCCGTTTCATCCCAAAACAGGCTTAAAACAAGAAAACAGGCTAAAACCGAGAAAACATTGGTTCGAAGCAGTAAAAAGCTTTGTTACTCATTCTAGTGTCAAAATATGTAACAATCTAATGCATTTGACTAATTGTAAGAGTTCGGGTTGAATTTGGAGTGGTTAGACTGTTAGACTTGCGGAATCAAGACTTGAGAGAGAGAGAGAATCGTAAGAACACAAAGAATAAGAAAGAAGAATATAACTTAGATTAGACAATTGCAAATGTGTGTTACAAGGCTTGATATACCATACAAAACAGTATAGAGCCGTTAGGGAAGAATTAATGAGGAAAGGGACATAAAGGGGTCTTCTCTTGGACGAGGTAATGGTGAAAGCGACGGCTCCTAGGTTGACTTGTCTTAACGGTCACATGTGACTCTCTTCCACCAACCACTTGAGATATTTTGTGTCTCTCTTTCTCGATCCTTCTTCTTTTCCAATACAATCTCCTAAGGCCTCATTTCTTCTCCCATGTAGATGGATCGCAGCCCATTAGCTCGCACTTGTACGGACGCCCTTGTCACATAGTCCTACTCTCCCTTGATCAATATAGACAACACTTATATCCATTTTGTCCTAAAACAGGCTTAAAACGAGAAAACAGGCTAAAACAAAGAAAACATTAATTTAAAGCAGTAAACAGCTTTTTCTGTTTCTTGGGTCAAAATGTGTGACAATCCAATGTATTTGACTTATTGTAAGAGTTTGGAATGAATTTGGAGTGTTTATAGACCACTTATACCCATTTTGTCCCGAAACAGGCTAAAACTGAGAAAACATTGATTCGAACCAGTAAACAGCTTTGTTACTGTTTCTAGGGTCAGAATGTATGACAATCCAATGCATTTGACTAATTGTAAGAGTTCGGGATGCATATGGAGTGTTTAGACAACACTTAAACCCGTTTCATCCCAAAACAGGCTTAAACCAAGAAAACAGGCTAAAACCGAGAAAGCATTGGTTCGAAGCAGTAAAAAGCTTTGTTACTCTTTCTAGGGTCAAAATATGTAACAATCTAATGCATTTGACTAATTATAAGAGTTCGGGTTGAATTTGGAGTGGTTAGACAACACTTATATCCATTTTGTCCAAAAACAGGCTTAAAACGAGAAAACAAGCTAAAACAAAGAAAACATTAATTTAAAGCATTAAACAGCTTTTTCTGTTTCTTGGGTCAAAATGTGTGACAATCCAATGTATTTGACTTATTTTAAGAGTTTGGAATGAATTTGGAGTGTTTATAGACCACTTATACCCATTTTGTCCCGAAACAGGCTAAAACTGAGAAAACATTGATTCGAACCAGTAAACAGCTTTGTTACTGTTTCTAGGGTCAGAATGTATGACAATCCAATGCATTTGACTAATTGTAAGAGTTCGGGATGCATATGGAGTGTTTAGACAACACTTAAACCCGTTTCATCCCAAAACAGGCTTAAACCAAGAAAACAGGCTAAAACCGAGAAAGCATTGGTTCGAAGCAGTAAAAAGCTTTGTTACTCTTTCTAGGGTCAAAATATGTAACAATCTAATGCATTTGACTAATTATAAGAGTTCGGGTTGAATTTGGAGTGGTTAGACAACACTTATATCCATTTTGTCCAAAAACAGGCTTAAAACGAGAAAACAAGCTAAAACAAAGAAAACATTAATTTAAAGCATTAAACAGCTTTTTCTGTTTCTTGGGTCAAAATGTGTGACAATCCAATGTATTTGACTTATTTTAAGAGTTTGGAATGAATTTGGAGTGTTTATAGACCACTTATACCCATTTTGTCCCGAAACAGGCTAAAACCGAGAAAACATTGATTCAAAGCAGTAAAAAGCTATGTTCCTCTTTCTAGGGTCAAAATATGTAACAATCTAATGTATTTGACTAATTATAAGAGTTCGGGTTGTATTTGGAGTGGTTAGACAACACTTATACCCATTTTGTCCCAAAACAGGCTTAAAACGAGAAAACAGGCTAAAACCAAGAAAACATTAATTTGAAGCAGTAAACAGCTTTGTTTGTGTTTCTTGGGTCAAAATGTGTGACAATCCAATGTATTTTACTTATTGTAAGAGTTCGGAAGTAATTTGGAGTTTTAGACACCACATATACCGATTTTGTCCCGAAACAAGCTAAAACCGAGAAAACAGGCTAAAACCAAGAAACCATTGATTCGAAGCAGTAAACAGCTTTGTTACTGTTTCTAGGGTCAGAATAAGTAATAATCCAATGCATTTGACTAATTGTAAGAGTTCGGGATGAATATGGAGTGTTTAGACAACATTTAAACCATGTTCATCCGAAAACAGGCTTAAAACAAGAAAACAGGCTAAAACCGAGAAAACATTGGTTCGAAGCAGTAAAAAGCTTTGTTACTCATTCTAGTGTCAAAATATGTAACAATCTAATGCATTTGACTAATTGTAAGAGTTCGGGTTGAATTTGGAGTGGTTAGACTGTTAGACTTGCGGAATCAAGACTTGAGAGAGAGAGAGAATCGTAAGAACACAAAGAATAAGAAAGAAGAATATAACTTAGATTAGACAATTGCAAATGTGTGTTACAAGGCTTGATATACCATACAAAACAGTATAGAGCAGTTAGGGAAGAATTAATGAGGAAAGGGACATAAAGGTGTCTTCTCTTGGACGAGGTAATGGTGAAAGCGACGGCTCCTAGGTTGACTTGTCTTAACGGTCACATGTGACTCTCTTCCACCAACCACTTGAGATATTTTGTGTCTCTCTTTCTCGATCCTTCTTCTTTTCCAATACAATCTCCAAAGGCCTAATTTCTTCTCCCATGTAGATGGATCGCAGCCCATTAGCTCGCATATGTACGGATGGTTGTACGGGCACCCTTGTCACATAGTCCTACTCTCCCTTGATCAATATAGACAACACTTATATCCATTTTGTCCAAAAACATGCTTAAAACGAGAAAAACAGGCTAAAACAAACATTAATTTAAAGCAGTAAACAGATTTTTCTGTTTCTTGGGTCAAAATGTGTGACAATCCAATGTATTTGACTTATTGTAAGAGTTTGGAATGAATTTGGAGTGTTTATACACCACTTATACCCATTTTGTCCCGAAACAGGCTAAAACTGAGAAAACATTGATTCGAACCAGTAAACAGCTTTGTTACTGTTTCTAGGGTCAGAATGTATAACAATCCAATGCATTTGATTAATTGTAAGAGTTCGGGATGCATATGGAGTGTTTAGACAACACTTAAACCCGTTTCATCCCAAAACAGGCTTAAACCAAGAAAACAGGCTAAAACCGAGAAAGCATTGGTTCGAAGCAGTAAAAACCTTCGTTACTCTTGCTAGGGTCAAAATATGTAACAATCTAATGCATTTGAC
>NW_010922697.1:0-4593 GCF_000633955.1 Camelina sativa | reverse complement strand
GGATGTTATTTCACGGTCTTGCAGCTGTGAAATTGATTCGACATTTGTTTTCCACCTTCCCTTCTTGTGCCTCAATTGGTAAGTAGAATAGACCACATCTTGGGTTAAGTAGTAGTTTTGGGAGTATTCTTTCAGTATATTCTCCGTGCTCAAGAGTTTACTAGTTCCACTTTAGCAATCATGAAATAGTTAAGACTCTGGATTTGATCACTTTTATAATTCCACATTTCTAATCCTTAATAATTGCCACTTCTATAGGGGAAGCACTTCTCGTGACCAGTGGTCTTGTTCTCTACTTTGGCGACTTTTTGGCATGCACAATTGCAAAGGTTAGAGTTCTTAAACTTTTTTTATAATTGTTGAACAGGTCATGCATTTGTATTTTATCAGTTACTGCAATACTAGCAAGAATGGCTCTGTAAATTTGTCACTGTAACTTTGCCTTCTTTGGTATGAATCATACCGTATGATGATTACTACAGATTTTCGAGAAATTGATACCCGTAGATCTTGTCTCAATAAGCTATGGAATAAGGAGAACTGAAACCGGCATAATCGTCCAGGTATTATAATAAAAATCGAAACTAAATGAATAGTTACCGTTACTGTATTGCTGTATAACAATTTACCTGTCTCCTTCGTAGGGTCTACTGCTGGGCCTTCTACTTTTCCCGATGGTGTTTAGATTTACTCTGTATATATATGAAAGCTCGTTGAGAAAGAAAGATGCTCAACAAAGAAACTGCAGTGTTGTTGCAAAATCTGTGTTATTTCTTGTTTCACTTCTATTTTTTATGGTCGTGGCTGTTCCTTCTTGGATGCAGTTTGTACACGATTTCAACCAGCATCCTTTCTTATGGTACTTTATCTCTACAATCAATTACTTATCTTGTGTCGTCTAGCATCTGTAGTGACCATTCCACCTTCTAAGATTGTATCCAACTTTATACTCTGTCGCAGGGTGCTCACATTTGTCTTTTCTGAACCTCTGAAGAGACTTTCATTATGTATCTACTGGGTTCTGTTGATCGTTGTGTCTGTCTCACGATTTTATAACATCTCGAGGAGTAGCAAGGTTGAGAGAATCTTGCTTCGGAAGTACTACCATCTGATGGCTGTTTTAATGTTCTTGCCAGCTCTTGTCTTACAGGTGACTGGGTGATCAAGAAAAACTTATTTTATAATTCAGAAACTTGGTATGTGTTAGTCCGCTCCTCTAGTAGCTTCCTATAATTTTGATGTCCTTTCATGCAGCCTAAATTTCTCGATCTAGCATTTGGTGCAGCATTGGCGGTATTTCTTGCATTGGAGATCATTCGAGTAAGCCCTCTTCTGATTCAAATAACTCATCTTCTCGATTTCATCACATTCAATGGGCTTGATGCAAAATACTCATTTTGCAAAACCAGATCTGGAGAATTCATCCCCTCGGAGAGCCTTTACATCAATTCATGAATGCTTTCACGGACCATCGTGACTCAGAGTATCTGATTGTCAGGTATGCCAAAACTGTTTTAAAGACCATGGATGGGAAAATGCAATGTAAAATTATTACATTTTTGTTTGATTTGTATAACTATTGACTATATTATGTCTGATTTGTAGCCACTTTTCACTCTTACTTGGGTGTGCGCTTCCAATTTGGATGTCTTCTGGGTTCAATGACCGAGCTTTATCCCCATTTGCCGGAATTCTCAGCCTCGGGATTGGAGATACAATGGTAAGATTTTACTCAGCAGAGAATCTACCTTCGAAAACCCGAGTCTCTTTTAATGTAATGTTATAACGATATGCTTTACAGGCATCAATGGTTGGGCACAAGTATGGGGTGTTAAGATGGAGCAAGACAGGAAGTGAGCATTTTCTTCTCCTTTTAAAAAACTCTCAACTATTATTGCTTTCATCAGAAACTAATATTGTCAAGTGCGTAAAATAATGTTTGGCCGGAACAGAGAAAACGGTCGAGGGTACAGCAGCAGGAATAACATCGGTAATGGCAGTCTGCTTTGTGCTGGTCCCAGTATTAGCATCAATGGGTTATATACTAAGCCAAGGATGGTGGTCGCTTTTTGTGACGGTGACAGCCACCGGGATGTTGGAAGCTTACACGGCGCAATTAGACAACGCCTTCATACCTCTTGTCTTCTACTCACTCCTCTGCTTGTAGGTAGTTTAAGTCGTTGCTCTTTAGTCATTCTTCGGTGTGTTTTTTTCACTCAATGTACATAACAAAGTATCTTACCACTAACCACACTTCCTCATGTATGTTACCTATTAAGAGACAAATCAATTGTTGTACCGTGCCTTTTGAAAGATACTAACTATCTATAAAAAATACATATCCAAGATATTTCCACAGCCATTCAAAATCCAAACAGACCAAAAATGAGTTTTTCAAAATTGGGCTTAAACAAGTAAAAGGCCCAATTACGCTTTAGGGACGGATCCAGGTATAAAGGTAAAAAAAAAGAGGTTTTGTGAATTTTGATCTTCGTCACTCTTCCTCTTCTCCAGTTTTTTCTTTCTTTTCTTCGCTTCTCAGTTTTGACTAAATATGCCATGACTGTCTGAGATAACGAGATATTCGCCGAGAGCCATGTTTTGTTAGCTTCCAAGGTTAGAAAAAATTGTGTTTGATTAGTTTTATATGCATTGTATTTTCAGTATTATGCACGCAAGGTGTTTGATCATTTGCCTGAAAGAATTATTGGGCTACGAGCACTGTGTTTCGGAGGTTTCTTGTAGTTGTATTAATCACATGAATGTTAGAAAGACGCAAATTAAGAGCCTTTGATGCGTTTTCTTTGGTTTCGAAATGTTCAATTTAATGCCCTGTTCTGACTCAATTTTAATCTGAATTTCATGTGAGCGGAACATTACTGACAACGTTTGAGGTTTTTTGGTTATTTTTATAGATAAAAAAAGGGTTTTTGTAGAAGCAATGACAGTTCTGAAAAGGTACGTCTTAAGGCTGTTTATGTCGATCAAGTACATAACAGCAAACGTAGTTGACAGAAACAACGGGAGAATAGTGACAACAGCTTCAACAGTGGAACACGCAATCAAGAACTCGTTAGAGTGTGGCCGTACTTGCAATGCTAAGGCAGCGGCTATCGTAGGAGAGGTTTTGGCGATGAGGCTGAAAGTGGAAGGGCTTCAAGATGGGCAAGGAAGAGGTATTCACGCCGATGTCAAGAAAGAAATTGAAAAGAAAGNAGCAATGACAGTTCTGAAAAGGTACGTCTTAAGGCTGTTTATGTCGATCAAGTACATAACAGCAAACGTAGTTGACAGAAACAACGGGAGAATAGTGACAACAGCTTCAACAGTGGAACACGCAATCAAGAACTCGTTAGAGTGTGGCCGTACTTGCAATGCTAAGGCAGCGGCTATCGTAGGAGAGGTTTTGGCGATGAGGCTGAAAGTGGAAGGGCTTCAAGATGGGCAAGGAAGAGGTATTCACGCCGATGTCAAGAAAGAAATTGAAAAGAAAGGGTTTAAGAGTCGGACCAAGGTATGGGCTGTTATTAACTCCCTTAAAAACAATGGCGTTACACTCATTCTTGACGATGATGATGATGATGATGATGATGATGATTACCGTGATCGTTCTTACGAGGGTCATCGGTAAATCCTTAAGCTTTACTTTCGGTGTCATATTCTCTAGCTGTTGTGTAATCTTAGATTCTGGTCTGGAATAGTAAAATCTTTGTGACATAAGAATCTATCAGGTTTTGAATAAGGTTCAAATAGTAACTTGTACTTATATTACTCTTTACAAATCATGTCTTAACCATTAAGACTATTTTAGTTTCTGCATTCAGTTTAACTTTTAATTACATAGATTTTATATTATGGTCATGATTGGTGAAGACTTTTAAGACTTTAAAAGCATTTAAAAGTCTTAAAAGCATTTTATTTACTAATCAGACTTTTATGATTTTTTTATTTTTTAAAGTTTCAAAAGCCACTTTAAGTTTTTACTTCTTTATTTCCTTTTTCTTTTTAAGCTTTAAAACTAACAAATTTTAAAAACTTTTTTTTTCTTCCTCTATCATGATTAAACACTATAAATTTATCTATATTTTTGCACAAACTTTTTTTTACAGATTAATTATCAGTATTTTTTTTCTCTTTCTTTTGACATCCACTTCTCTTCACAAATTTATTATTTTTATCATCACTTTTATATTTTTTTACAATTTTGTTATTAATAAAATTACAGTCACAACTTTTAAAGTTTTTTTTCTAATAATCAGATTTTAACAGTTAAACTATTTACAGTCAAAGTCTCTGCAGTTAAATTTTACAGTCAAAGTCTCTACAGCCTCAAATAACAGTTGTTACCAATCCGGCTTATATTGATGAATTTGTTACTTTGTGTCTTGAATTTGCTCCATACTAAAATTGTGATGTGCTTCATTTGCAACTAGTATGAGGAGCTAAGTATTGATTCATGTATGAATTGAGAAATCTTTAACAAGTTAACAAACGGAAATAGATTAACAATGAAATTTCCTGTGTATTTATAGAAATAAATCACAAATATATGTTATTTAATTTTCTTAAAAAGTAAAATATTGATCTCCTAAA
>NW_010922696.1:0-4595 GCF_000633955.1 Camelina sativa | reverse complement strand
TTGAACAGTCTTACGTAACAGATGTGAAAATATATATACTGTATACAATATTAACGTCCAATCCACACCACACAAACCCGTGGATTTTTCATTTTCTTGCTATGAATTTGATCTTCATTTTCTTGTCTTATACACGATTTATGCGTCTTGAAACACACACAAGCTTACCAGCCAGCGTTACCTTTCGATCAAGATTAATGTGTCTTGAAACACACGCAAGCTTACCGACCAACGTTTGCATATATCTCAGGGGATCTATATATATAATTATATATATTGTTCTCAATCTCAATGTTTTCGACATAATTAGGAGTCTGTTTTTTACTATTCTTGTAAATCAGTGTCATAGAGAGACATTTTTGTGTGGGAACTTGCCGATACAACTATCGAAGGTGTTGTTAGGGAAAATGATACGTGCTTTATCTTATTGTGTATATCTTTAGTCAATATTCTCTACTTGTCCATAAAATCTATTGTATCTATATATACTCTTTACATATCAATAAGATAAACAACGCTTTTCTCTGAGATTTACATGGTATCAGAGTCAAGTTACAAAACCCTAAATAACAAAAAAAAAATCTTCTCCGCCGTTTCTTGTTTTTCAAGGAAACAGGTTTTCTAATTCTACTCTTTGTCTCCTATCTACACGATGGCTACAACATCGGCTTTTTCTACTACTACTACTAAGGAATTGATCACGTCTTCTCCTTACCACCTATCCTCTAATGATCAGCCGCATCATGTTCTTACTCTGTTTCTCCTTAATGGTGAAGAATATGATAAGTGGGCTAAGATTGCACGCAACAATCTCGCAACAAAGCATAAACTTGGTCTTGTCGATGGTACTCTTCTTAAACCTGCTACTGATTCTCCCGATTACCAATGGTGGGTTCAAGTCAACTCGATGTTATGCGGCTGGCTCTATGCGAGTTTAGATCCTCAAGTCCAGAAGGTGATCCCGTTTGTTGACAACGCAAAAGTCCTATGGGACAATTTGCGTGTTCGTTACTCTATTGGGAATGCTTCTCGTGTTCACCAAATCAAATCTTCTATTGCTCGATGTGCTCAAGATGGTCAGCATGTTGCTGATTATTTCGGCCAACTCAAGGTCATGTGGGATGATCTTGATGATTTTGAGCCCTTTATTGATTGTTGTTGCAATTCTCCATCCTGTCCTCAACGTCTCAAGCAGCAAGCACGTCGAGATCTTGAGCGTATTCATCAATTTCTCATGGGTCTCGACGCTTCTCGGTTTGGTACTACATGTACCAATATTCTTAGCCGTCTCAACCGCGACACCGATGCAACACTTGACCATGTTTACTCTGAAGTTATTGATGAAGAACGCCATCTTATTGTGGCTTGATCTAAAGAAGAACATATTGATGTTGTCGGTTTTGCTGTGAAAGCTGGTGTCAATGCTATTGCATCTGCTACACGTCTCACTCAAGGACCATGTACTCACTGTGGCCGTACCAACCACTCGGTGGATACATGTTTCGAACTTCACGGCTTGCCCGATTGGTGGATCGAGAAACATGGTGATACTAGAGGAGGATCACGATCCGACTCCACTCGAGGTAGAGGTCGTGGGCATTCCTCTCCTGCTTCCTATCGTGCTAACAATGCTCAAGCTTTTTCCGAAGCTGAACTCCCTGACTTACCTGGTGTTAGTAAGGCCACCTGGTCTGCTATTGTGAACTTGTTAAAACCTGACCAAACCTCTGGTTTTGATAAGCTCTCCGGTAAGCATTCTTGTGTTGAGTTTTTACTTGACTCTGGAGCGTCTCATCATATGATAGGTGATGATGATCTCCTTGTGGATGCGCATGACATTCCTAGAAGTATTGTTGTTCTTCCCAATGGAAATAATACTTTCGCTACTAAAGAAGGGACGATGATCCTTGGAGATCACGTTAAACTGAATTGTGTTCTCTATGTTCCTGATCTTTCTTGCACTCTCATCTCTCTCGCTAGAATTTGTCGTGAGCTGTCCTGCTATGCTTTATTTACTGATACATTGGGTGTTATACAGGACCATACTTTGAAGATGCTGATTGGCGCAGGTGAAGAGAGAGATGGGGTTTCTCACTTTCGTGGAGTGGTTTCAGCATGCGTCAAAAATGTCAAGAAATCCACAAGAACTCTTTGGCATGAACGTTTGGGGCATCCATCTACGAAGATTTTATCTAGTTTTTTTTATCTACTTTACCGGATTCTGCACACCATAGTAGTGATAATAATGATATTTGTGAAGTTTGTATTCAAGCTAAACAAACGCGGTTAGTTTTACCCGAGATCGTTCTAATAAAGCGGACGCATGTTTTTCTTTGAGACATTGGGATATCTGGGGACCTTACAAAATTGCTTCTATGTGTGGAGCACACTATTTTCTTACTATTGTCAACGACTACTCTCGAGCCTTGTGGACCTATTTGCTTCTTGCCAAAAGCAAAGTTGCCATTCATCTCAAACAGTTTGTGGCCATGGCTCATCAACAATTTGGAAAAAAGATTAAAGTCATTTGTAGTGACAATGGGAGTGAGTTTCTTGGTCTTCATCATTTTTTTAAAGATCATGGCATTCTACATCAAACTTCAGGCTTTTATACTCCGCAACAAAATGGGAGAGTTGAGCGCAAACATCGTCATATTCTCAACATGGCGCGTTCTTTCCTCTTTTAAGCTGACTTACCAATTCGTTTTTGGGGCGAGAATGTCCTCACGGCTGTGTATTTAATCAATCGCACTCCTACTCCGCTTCTACAAGGCAAAACCCCGCATGAGCTTCTTTATTCTACTCCTCCGAATTTTGCACAACTTGGCGTATTTGGTTGCTTGTGTTTTGCCATACGTCATTCTTCTCGTCGTGATAAGTTCCAAGAACGAGGTCGAAGATGTATCTTTCTCGGTTATCCTCCTAATCAAAAAGGTTGGCGTGTTTATGACATGGAGACCAAAGATATTTTCGTCTCGCGTGATGTTATCTTCAACAAAGATGTTTTTCTGTCTTGTTCACCTTCTGACTCTGAACAGCCTGTTGCGTATATGGTCATTCCACTACCGCTTATCTCTGTAAAATGATTTCGTTGCCGAGACAACACCTCCGACTCTCGAAAACAGGGGGAGTCTTCCCACACCTATCCCTACTACAGTCGTTGATTCTCTGCCTACTACAGCTATTGTCTCTCCTCTGCCTCCTAGTAATGATGTTGTTACATCTCCTGAATCCGCTGCTTTCTCTAATGAGAATTCTGATGATTTTGATGTTGGTACTGAACCATTTGGTCGTGGTCATCGCACAAAGTTGCCGTCTACTCGGCTTAAACCTTATGTTGCTTACTCCGCACGTCACGCTGAAACTCTCATCTCTCTCAAACCTTCGTCTACTCCAGCATCTTCAGGTACTTGTTTCTATCCTATAATACACTATATTTCTTGTGACAAATTTAGCTCTGCCCATCAAAAATTCCTTGCAGCCGTGACTATGGTTGATGAACCGGTTATTTATAAGCAAGCAGTTCAACTATTAGAATAGCGTGACTCTATGTGCAAGGAGATCAACGCACTCGAACTTAACGAGACCTAAACGCTTGAACGTCTTCCACCGGGCGTAAAAGCTCTTGGCTCTAAATGGGTGTATCGGCTTAAGTTTAATTCAGATGGTACCCTTGAATGGTATAAAGCGAGGTTAGTAGCTCTTGGTAATCACCAAAAAGAGGGTGTTGATTTTTCGGAGACATTTGCTCCGGTTGCTAAACTTCAAACCGTTCGTACCTTACTTGGTGTTGCTTCGGTTAAAAATTAGGAACTCTATNTATCAGATGGATGTTCACAATGCATTCTTACATGGCGATCTTGACGAGGATATCTACATGAAACTACCTCCAGGTTTTCTTCCAGCTGATCCGTCTCTTGTGTGCAAACTTAAAAAGTCCATTTATGGTCTTCGGCAAGCTCCTCGCTGCTGGTTTTCCAAGTTATCTACAGCTCTTCTCGACTATGGCTTTGTCCGTTCTCACAAAGACAATTCCCTTATTACCTATCGGCGTGGTGCTGTTGTTCTTCATGTTCTTGTTTACGTTGATGACTTGATTGTTTGTGGTGCTGATTCGGCAGTTCTCAAACTGTTTAAAGCTTATTTATGCCGATGTTTCAAGATGAAGGATATAGGCATGTTGAAATACTTTATTCGCATTGAATTTGCTCGTGGACCTGATAGCATCTTTCTCCCGCAACGCAAATATTATCTTGATATCATCGACGAGTGTGGTTTGTCTAGCTCGTGTCTTGTTGATACTCCTTTGGAGCAAAATCATACGCTGTTGGATTCTAAAAGTGCACCGCACTCGGATCCGGCACAATATCGACGTCTAGTTGGACGTCTTGTTTATCTCACTCATACGCGTCCGGAGTTCAGTTATGCTGTCAACATTCTTGCACAGTTTACGCAGACACCTCTTACGGATCATTGGGATGCGGCTCAGCGTTTTGGTTCGTTACTTGAAGTCTTCACCCAGCCAGGGTGTTGTTCTATCTTCCACGTCTCCTCTGCAAGTGAATGCCTATTGCGATTCTGATTTTAATAAATGT
>NW_010922695.1:0-4599 GCF_000633955.1 Camelina sativa | reverse complement strand
GACATTATGTGGTGAAGGTGGATTACATGAGAAGTACTACATTGAAAAAAAAAATGCATCGAAGCGTGAAACCCAAAAAGAACGGTAATGTTAGGAAAGTGTTAAGGAATACACTATGATAATTTCAGGAAAAAGAAATGTAAACCTTCCTACGGATGTTAGCAGGAGTGAGCACAAAGGAAGCATGGTGGATCATAAAACCACATGTCACATGAGACCAAAAGGTTATAGTTACGATTATACTACAAGTTGTTGTTAAACAAGTTGTTTATTTCTGAAGCAATTATTTTCATAACTCAAGGTAATGGAGAAACCTTTTATTAAAAATTCGGGTATTCTATTCAAGTTTTAGAACTATTTGAAGAACGTGTGTTATGTCTATGCAAAGGAAAGCTAAAGGAACTATGACACTTGACGTTCCAAGTGGTCATATGGATAACATCGGATATGCTACAATATAAGATAAAGATTTGTATTTGTTGAATCAAAAGTTGAATAGCAAATGCAGAGAGGAATTATTCTAGTGAATGGAAACTAGAGTTGAATAACAAACCCAAGTGGAAAGTTGTGATTCGTTGTTGATTAGAAAAGTTTGAAACATACGAAGAGAACATCTAGAGGGAGGACACTCCCAGTTGAGTTGGATACTAAGTTGGAGAGAAACTAGTTCACAAATTCGAGGACAAATTTATTTTAAGTGGGGGAGAATTGTAACATCTCGGATTTTGACAATTGGGTTTTGTTACTAAGAACAGCCCACTAAAGGCCCAATTGAAGTTAAACAGAGGAGAAGAGGGTTTTGGTGTGTGCTCTCATTAAGCCGCAAAATAGAATCGGGGATTATCAAACCTAAAACCAGCAGCCTCCGAGAGTGGCAGAGACGAGAGACAGCGGAGCCATTGTCGTTGTTGTTGTTGCTTCTTGGTGTTGTGCTTGAAGAGGTGAAGGAATCCGAGAACGTTGGGAAGCGAGGTCGTTGCCGTTCACCGCCATTAGCAGCCACCGTGAGTTACCATTGGAGTTGCAACGATGAGTCACTAGAGATGTCAGCCGTTGTCACCGGAGTAGTCGTAGTCATCGTCAAGACCGTTAAGGGTAAGGAAACCTAGATCTTCTTTGTAACTTGTGCAGGAAGTTACTGGCTTTGTCTGATTTGTCGCTTTGTGTTGTTCTATATTGTTGTGGCATGAGGACCTAACCACCGTGAGCTTGATCCGCCGTAGTCCGTAGACGAGTATTGCCGCCGTGTTAACAGTGCGTCGAGACTAATCACCGTGAGAGGTAAACGATGAAGCGTTACGTCTCCTGTTGTTGTTGTTGTTGTTGTTGTTGTTGTTGTTGTGTTGTTTGTTCATTATTTATGTTTGTTCATTATTTAAGTCCAGAACCGAAACTTGATTATCGAACGTACGTGCATGAGTTGTGAGTTGATTTGTGGTGTCGTGCATGGTTACGTGTGTTGGTTAATTTAATATTGGTGAATCGTGTATTCTGGTCTGGTTTAGAGATTCTGTTAAACCGAGAACATGGGATCGTGATTAACATGTGGACGTGAAGTGAATTGTGCAATCGTGACGTTTGATGATTGCTATTAAATTATAAGATTTGGTTTGATTAATTATTAAATCAAGTCTAATTAATTTAATTAGTTGTCAAAAAAAAAATAATAATTTAATTAAAAGGTTACCAGAATCATTTAAATGGAGATTTTGGTTTGGACGGGTTTGATGGATTGTTGCTATTTAAACCGTTGCAGATTGAGAGTTCTTGTTGAAGTGGGTTTTGTTGGTGTTTGTTCTAAACCGAGGATTCGATTCATGTGGCTAATGTGAGGACTAGTTGGTGTTTTCTACATATTCAAATATGTTTGGATAGTTACTTAATTTAAGGTTAAGCTGAGTATACCTATATGTTACATAGTATATAAGTAATGTATATTTGGATGAGTGTATATCATAAATATATATTTATTATAATATATAAGAACTAGAATAAATATGAGAATATAAAATGAATGTGTGTTGATTGATATTGATGTGGTTGCGTGAATGCATGTTTTTGTTGTGGTAAAATAAGTGCTTGTGTGTGAGGAGATAGGTGCCAAGGGCACGTAGGTGCGGGTGAGCCGCAGAGAGTCTTGCAAGGAGAATTCCTTGTACTTTTGTGGTGGTCTACGAGCGCGGAATGCGGGTAGATCAGGATGCCTGACGAGCCGACGTGTGTGCAATGCTAGGAACAAGTGCAAGAGGCGCTTGGGGTCCGTAAGCATGAGCACGAGTGATTGATGCTAGGACGAAGTGCATGAGGCATGGAGGTTCTGTAAGCATGGTGCATGAAGAAGTGCGAAAACATGATGGATCTGATAATGCACGAGGATAGCGTGTGATGACACGTTGTATCCGACCGGTCTTTAGGGTGGTTATGGGACTTAGTTCCATTTGTGTGATGTGTGTGCATGTTTGTGTGTCAAAGGATTTAGGACACAGTGATTGTTGCTTGTCTTAGGTTTAGACTTTGTGATTTTTTAAGCGTGTTTGGGTGTGGAGACTTCGGGAGCCCTGAAGCTTTCCCTCACTGAGTAATTATCAATTGTTCATTCCTCTCTCTTTTGCAGGTTGGTTAAGTTAAGAGTTTGTTTTGCATTGTTAGCTGGTGGTTTTGCAATAAAAAGAGCGTTTTGGGCCGGGCCAGGGAGTCAACCCGTTGACCAGCTCCGGATACCGAGTTTGGGTATTCCACAAAAACTACTTTAGTAGACACATCCATCACAAATAAGACAGAAAATACAGTGCCAACCCATTTTAAAAGGAAGTTATGATCATCTCTCATTTGACTGTGAGTAGACTGCAAAGGATGAGAGTAAAGAATAATACATGGAAAATACAATAAGACATACAGAGGAGAAATAATAACAAAAAGGAAACAATACCAAATTGAGAACAATCCTTGAGGAAACTAGTGAGGAGGAACACAAAGCTTACTTCTCTTAAATACTAGTGAACTATAACTAAAAAATAACCAAGAATCAAACCCCAGGAAAAAGCAGCTCATGAAACCTAAATCAACCAAAGATGAAAAATCCAGCATATGAGAGTAAGATAAAATACAAATATAGAGAAGCAACCTCACTAGTTGTTAACAACGGTCATGAGACAGACCAAAACTAGCCTCCCATGCATCCTCAATATACCTATAAAGGACGAGAGTATTTCACATAAGAAAAAACCCACGTCACAAGCATATGAGAGTATGATCAAACACTAAACAGAGCTGTCGCATGACGAGAGCTAAGACAACCAGAGATAAAGGGGAAAGAAACCAGTTAGTAATCTGACATTCAAATAAAAGGTGATCTTAAACCACAGGTCTAGCCTTAAGCAGACCCTACAAGACATATAAACATCCAATACAAAATTACTACCAAAGTACAAAGTATAATAAATTTAAGATCTAAATCAAAATTTTCACAAACCCTAATAAGGAAACAGAGAGAAATAAGAAACCAGAAAAGAGGTAACATGGAACGCCGAGAGATCAAAGATCAACTGAGACAGAACTTAATAGAGGTAATTGTTAATATAACAGGCTCCACACATACCTTCACTTGCAGAAAGTCAATTTCATCGCCTTGTTCATTTATGGTAAAACCCCGAGGATGCGCATTGTAAATACCTATATTCAGCAAAGAAATACACAAGCTTCGACTCTTTGAGGAACACAGACACGAATAGTGAAAGTAGATGCATTTCAAGTATTGGGAATTACTTACAGGGCATAAGTGTTGTCAGCGGTTCTATGATAAACATTCCAGAAGCTGCATCACATTCAATAACTCCGGATTATTGGTTGAGGATTAACTTCAAACAGGTTAAAGAAAAAGGATTCTGAGATCACTTACAGGTCAAGAAAAAGGATATCAGATTTCCATTCCATCGTTGTTGTTGTTGCTCATGCATCATCCCCGATTCTATGAAGAAATTTTCTCTAAGTATATCAAAGCTTGAAACTCACAAGTTCCTGTCATTGGAAGCAAAGACGATTTTGTTGGACTTTGAGCTCCAATCTGATACAAATTAACTTGGCCACGCTGCAGCAATTCAAACAATGATCACTGCAAGGAGAATCTAGTTAGGATCTGATACAGTAAGACAAAGACAATAAAGCTAAATAACTCAGTACATGCACTTAGGATCTGATACATTTTTACCTTTTGGCACGATTTAGCTAACACCAGAGTTGATAGCCATTCAGCTCCTTCCAGGCTCCACACATACCTTCAAGAAACATTCCAAACTATAAAAAAAAGCACACATGATTAGTTAATTTAAATAGCAAAGTTTGAAACTTCAAATAATTGTTGTTGCGTCATATAGTGTGCATCATCCCTCATACTATGAAGTGTGAAGAAAGCATACTGAATTCTAGAGAAGGAAAAAAACAATGAAAAAAAAAACCAAAATCTCAGTCTCCTTTAATTAACATCAAATTCCGACCTGAATCATAACAATGAAAAGAAAAGAAAAAAAAATCAAATTTTAAGCAGATTTTTTTTAAACTCACTTTGATGTCCGTGGAGTGGAAATTGAAGCGGACGAAGAC